>NC_072468.1:757553-907553 GCF_027596085.1 Anoplopoma fimbria
AGGCATTTGAGAAAGCAGCCTGTGCAGCGTACAGAACAACAGGCCTTTGTCTGGGTTCTGCAGGCCGGACTGTTGTATCAGTGTGGAATGACTATGGTTATGTGAAATGGGTTAGTGCGCTGCAGGGTAGGACATCCTCTAGAAGCTGGGATGTTTGTTTAACAACGCCCACTTTGCAATGAGAGAGACACAAGTTGTTTCACTTTGCTTTTTGATTTGCGTTGGTTTTATTCTTGAATTTGAAGTTTGTTCATTACAAAACTCTTGTGCAAATTGGTTCAGTAAACAACATTGTGTAGGTTATGACCTGAGAGTTGGAACAAGTTATTTTCAGATCTGTCATTATAGCTTTCTCAATCTGTCCTCCACCTGTGTGTAGGAGCACACGCGTGTGGGCGCAGACACGTCTCAGGACATCCAGCTCTTTGGGATCGGTATCCAGCCGGAGCACAGCGTCCTGGAGATCTGCCCAGATGGTGATGTCACCCTGATGCCCATAGGGAATGCCAGGTGAGCTGCCATACAACTGCCTCCAACACGCTCTCTATTTCTCTCTGTGTGTCTCTCTGTTGTCTCTCGCCTTCATGGATGACTGGACCTCAGTGTTTCACATGACCTCACTGTACAGGAATCCATGATCTGAGCTCCTCGCTTTGATATAGAGCCATGTCTCCCTCCCACTACAAAAGGATTGTTCCTTCTCAATTAGTTTTCCCTGTTTAAAGATTTAGATTATAATGCCTTCTGGCATCTTCATTATCAGACTTTAATCTCTCTTGTTTTCTACAGGAACTGTGTGAACGGATCAATGATTGATTCTTTGGTGCACCTGTGGCATGGAGACCGTATCTTATGGGGCAACAATCACTTCTTCAGGTATAAAACCTGTCATGGCCACATTTAAAGGTATGAAGATTAATGAAATGAGAACATTACAGATAAGAAATCCCTTTTGCTCTGTAGGATCAATCTTCCAACACGAAAGCGGCGGGACCGTTTAAAGGAGCTGGAGAGAGCTTCCCCCAGAGAGAGCTTTGTCGAGGCAGATGTGGAGACCGCCAGCGAGGCGTCTTCTGAGCAGGACTACAGCTATGAGTTTGCTCAGATGGAGGTCATAATGAAGACTCTGGGGAACAATGGTATGATTAGGATAATCTGTTTTTGCAGTGCATGATGTTTAAGGCTTTCAGGTCACAGCTGTATACAGTATGTGTTACACTTAGGTTTCTGGTCCTTCAGCTTGTTGCAATACTCTGACCAAACACATCTTTTTGAAATACCATCACTCTGATTTGTTTATCTCCTTATTTTGAATATAGAAAAGATCAGCTCTAGTAGTAAAAACCTGGGTGGACCTGGCTCAAAATAATGGTTATATTCTTTCACAATTAATATTTTGATTACACAATATTGTACGAAATAATTAGAGCTAAAATTTCAGAAAATGGTGAAAGTTGGACATCAGAATATCTTTGAGCCCAGGTTGACATCTTGATCTACCATGATATAAAAAAAAAAAGAAGCAGCAAACATTTACTTTCAGAGGACAGAGTCACCAAATATTTGGCATTCGTGGTTGATAAAAGACTAAAATGAATCAAAATAATGCCAACATCAGTGCTCTGGTCTTTTTTTATCTGTCAATCCCAAATATATCGACTAAATAATTGTTAAAACGATTATTCAGTGCTAATATTTTTTAAATTGCCAACAAAACACATTACAATAAGAATTTACTATTAAGACTGTAGCTTCTTGTATAATAATAATAATGTTATATATATTTGTTATCCCATGTGTTGGTTGTTTTTTGTCCTGTTCCTTTACTGAAGAGGCTTTTCTCAGTGCTGATCCTGTTAGTAATAATCTAGATTTGTGTATTTGATGGTGTAACATGTCGTGTCTCGTGTTTTTAGACCCCATGCAGAATGTGGTCCAGGTGCTGGAGAAGCAGTACCTGGAGGAGAAGCGTACGGCTCTGGAGGAGCAGAGAGTGATGTATGAACGCGAGCTGGAGTCGCTACGGCAACAGCTGTCGCCTGAGAAAACGCAGCAACACCACCGCAGCAGCAGCGAGCGACTAGCCTTCCCGATGCACCCAACACACGGCAAGCTGCGACTGTGGACGGAGGAGCGGTTAGTGGAATCTAGTCTGTACACAGGAGGGAGGCTGAGATATGCAGTCATTTTCCTTGTTTTTTTCCTCACTTTTTACAGTCACATGCAATGTTTACAGTATTCACCTTATAGATATACCTAGTTATTTAAATATGTAAAAGCCAATAAAGTTTTTAAGTGATTGAGTCATTTAAATCGTCTCATTCAGATTTTTTACAATGTTGATGTTAGAATGTTTGTTTTCGGGTTGTCCGTACTACATACGTACATACGCTCCATTCTCGTGAATGTGATATCTTAGGAATGCCTTGAGAGAAATCCTTCAAATTTGGCACAAACTTCCACTTGGATACATAAACTTATTAGAATCACTAGGTCACTACGACCTCACAAAACTCAATTTTAGCCATAACTCAATAATTGGTATGCTAATTATGACAATTTCACATAATTGTCAAGTTAGATCAAATGATGAAGTGATGACATTTTGGACAGACATGGATGTAAACTACAACTTGACTGCTTTCCGGATGTTTACTACTTTGAGGCAGCAATTCTTGCTACTAATGTTTTCTTGTCTTTTTATATTTTGCCATTCTTGGTAAACTATAGCTGTGGTTTGAGAGCCACATCTGAGAGTTAACTTAAACATCACATTTCCATTTGTAGTTCAGTCAATCAGTAACTTCCTTCTCAACTCTGTATGTTTTACATTAACTGTTCCTGTAAAAGGGGATTTTGTGCCTATTTAAGTCAACACTGAAGGTACATAACGGGGGCAGGTTGTAATTTTCATGAATGAATGATCTCTGTGTTCTGCTGTCTGTGTTTGTGTGTCAGGGATGAGCTTTTTCGTCAGAGTCTCTCTCGACTCAGGGAGCAGGTCGTGAAAGCTAACACCTTGGTGCGAGAGTCCAACTTTTTGGCAGAGGAGATGAACAAACTGACTGACTATCAGGTCACCCTTCAGATTCCTGCGGCCAACCTGAGCGCCAACCGCAAGGTCAGACCTCTGAACCCCCTGCAATCACACACCACATCCACATCACCTCACCTCGGTACAGATTTTATAATGTCAAGGTGTGAAAATCTGCTGAAATAAAATAAGTGCCTTCATCTGTTAACTTGTTTTTATAAAGCGTGGAGCAATAGTGAGCGAGCCGGCCATTCAGGTTCGAAGAAAAGGAAAGGGGACCCAGGTGTGGACCATTGAGAAGCTAGAAAACAAACTGGTGGATATGAGAGACCACTACAGGGACTGGAAGGAAGGCACAGAGGAGATGGTAAGAACCAGAGGATCAGAAAACTGATAAGTAGAAAAGATAGAAACATTAACTGGATTATTCAGGTGTTTCTTTGTATTTTTTCAGTATAACAAGGCAAACAGTAAGCACTGTGATCCATTTTACGAGGCGCAAGAGAACCATAACCTGATAGGAGTGGCCAACATCTTTCTGGAGTGCCTTTTCCATGATGTCAAACTGCAATATGCAGTCCCCATCATCAGCCAACAAGGAGAGGTAAGGATGCATCAACATATACAGATTAATGCACAGATAAATTAGTTATGGTGCAGCTTTCCAATATTCTTATTAAATCAGGTCTATATGAAAGGATGATGCACATACATTTAAAATGTAGACATTATGGGTGGGCGGGGCAATTTTTCGATTATTATATAGATAATTTGATATAAGACTAGCTATAGTCTTAGATTTGGAATATCCTAATATGGCACGAGTGTTGTCTCTTCTTGTGTTTAAAGGTTGCATATCAATAAAGTGATGTTATTTTCTGAACTTACCAGACTGTTCTAGCTGTTCAATTATTTACCTTTACCCATTTAGTCATTGCATCCACATTACAGATGATTATTAATCAAAAACCTCATTGTGTAAATATTTTGTGCAAACACCAATGGTATTCCTACGATATCGGCTAAATATTGATATTGAGGTATATTGGTAAAAACATGATGTCTCCTTGCTCTGTGTGTACAGGTAGCAGGCAGGTTGCACGTTGAGCTGATGCGAGTCAGTGGAGTCGTACCAGAGCGCCTGTCTGGGGGAGACGACTCGTCAGAGAACTCCAGTGAGAGTAGCTGCTATGAGGTGATGGACACCAACGGGGAGATCGTCCACATATCCAAGAGGCTTACCTGCAGGGTAAAGCCATTTTAAAGTCAATGGACTTTAACATAGATAGCAACTTTTAAATAGTTTGGGGATTGTTTCGCTTGTTTTTGTTTCTGCAGACATTTAACTGGAAGATATTGTTCTAAGACAAACTTGTCTCTTTGCTGCAGGTGCGGATCAGGGAGTCCACAGGTCTGCCACTCAACCTGTCCAACTTTGTCTTCTGTCAGTACACCTTCTGGGAGCACGGTGAGCCCACTGTGGCTCCTCCTATGGTCAGCCCAGACAGACCCTCCCCTCGAAGCCCAGATGCCCAATTCACTGTCCAGTTTGATCACTGCAAGGTACCTGAAAGGGAGCTGCTGGTTGTCTCAACTTAAGGCTGTTAATGCCTTACACTGAAGCATTAGAAATGTAATTTCCTTATAACTTTTTTAACCGTAGTACAAACCTCTTGTCTTTGTGCAGGACTACATTGTGCATGTGACGGATGAGTTTTTGGAGTTTATATCAGAGGGGGCATTGGCCATAGAAGTGTGGGGTCACCGCTGTGCCGGGAACGGACGGTCACTCTGGGAGTTAGACGCACTGGAGGCCAAGACCCAGACGCTCCGGGACAGGTACACGTATCACATGTCACACGCAGACTTTTGTACACACACACAGACATTTCACACCTAACTAACATTGGCTGTTGCTTGTTCTAGGTGGAGTGAGGTGTCTCGCAGGATCGAGTTGGTGATCTCCATCCAGGAGCTGAATGAACAGGGAGAGTACTCATCTGTGGAGCTGCAGCCTGGAAAAGACATCAGCACAGGAGGTGTCTTCCAACTCCGACAGGTCAGAGAAAAACAATGAGCAAGTCTCCCTTTAGGTCAGACAGGCTGCCCTGCATCAAACACACACTTAAAGCTATAGTTGATAAATATAATAAAAATAACTCACTTGCTCACTATATCCTGACAGTAGTACATGAGACAGATAATCTCAAATAATCAGGCAAATGCCATTAAAAGGATATGACAAAAAGTAATTTTCATTAAAGTTACCAACTGTAGCTTCAAGATGATCATGACTAATTATGTAATAATAAACATTCCTGTACATGTTGTACTTTTAGAGTACAGCGCTTGAAACAGCATTGTGATGATGAACTATGGGGGATTTGTCCACACAGGGTCACTCCAGGAGGCTGCAAGTGTGTGTGAAGCCGGTCCAGAACTCAGGTACTCTGCCTCTGCTGGTGGAGGCTTTGCTGTCCGTCTCCATCGGCTGCGTGTCTGCTCGCTCCACCAAACTACAGAGACCACTCGACAGCTACCAGGTCTGTGAAACACACATACAGAAATATTGTTCATATTCTCACATGCAACTCAGATGATAAACTTACTGTATTCCAAAAAATAGGATGATGATTTGTATGTAATTTGATTATGCGTTTTGGGAACAGTATGCTAGTGCCATGCCAGTGATATACAATATTATGCTGATTAAGCCAAATTAGTCCATCTCTGGTTTTGTGCCATGACTGGTCCATCTGGGTAGCTGGCAGTGAGTCTAAAGAAGGCCAATGGAATGCACAAACTCATTAGCGTCCTGTTTGTTCTGTTAACATGCACTGATGTGTCCTGATGTAGAAATTATTTGACAATTTGATAAACTCCTTTTTTAATTTGCCACACTCATCATTACGAGGGTAAATCCTGGGGCTGGTAATAGTTTATAAATACATTCATTATTCAAAAGCATACAAGCATGAACGTAAATTAATCTTTCACATCACTAAAATTCTTAGAAAGTTACATCAGCAGTGAATGGTAGGCAATGAGCTTATGTCAGGGCCTTTTTTCTGGTTCCCCACATTTGACTGAGTGTGTTCTCTCCTGCCAGAGAGAGGAGGAAGACGATATGGATAGTTATCAGGTACCCTTTCAGTCTGCTCCTGCTGCTGCTCCCCCTGTAGCTCACTCTGCAGCATGAAGGAAACCACATTCATCATGTGTTTGCAACTAGGCCTGTTGTTGAGGGCATGTGAGGCAGGAGGCAGAGGGCTGTGCCAACTAAATTAGTGCTTTATTAAAAAGCAGCTGCACATGTGGACGATTGCTGATGCTGTAATTATCAATCACACCAACCAACCAGTCTTTGGCAGCCCTCTATGCAAAACCCAGTTCCACCCATGGCTGAGCTCACAGCCAGCAGTCTGTCTGCCAGGGATCCTGCCCCGCTCTCTCTCTTGCCTTCCCCTTCAGGTTGCTGCACACTAATGCTGCTGTTTGCCTCTCACTACTGAAGAACTGCAGGAAATAATCAGCCTCACAGAATTACCTTGGCATTGCATGACTGCATGATTTACAGTTTTTTGCATGGTGGAAGTGTGCTGACGTCAAATCAAGCGTAATAAGGTTGGCTTATAGGTCTGTTGGTTACTGTGGACATTGTGGTTCCCTCACAGAGTGATCTGGCTGGACTTCCAGGTAGGACTTTGGGTGGCTGTGGCTGCATGTGAGGACATGTTGATGTGTGCACGTAAGAGTGTGTGTGAATGCATGCGTGTGAGTTGCAAAGGGGTTAAAAGGAGGTGTTATGTTTGTGTGTTTGGATAATATGACCATAAATGTTTTTTACAAAAAAAAAATTCACCTTGGAACTTAAATTACCTTTCACTTGGCTTGGCTGGTGGGTGTATTATGGAGCAGTTATGGTACTCCCTCAGACAGATCAGCCCTGTGCACACTCACCTTGCCCTGCTAACACAACACTGAGCCCTGGAGCACATCCTTTTCTTTTCTGAGCCAGCTGGCTCTGACTCCAGTCTCTGCCTGTTTCCAGGAGGAAGATCTCAACTGTGTCCGAGAGCGCTGGTCAGAGGCACTGATCAAACGTAGGGAGTACCTTGATGAACAAATCAAGAAAATCATCAACAAACAAGGTGAGTCCTTGAACATGTGTTACGGCTACCACCAGTTCAAGGACCTGAAGAGTGGCAGCTGCGTGTTATCTGTTTTTTTTTGTGTTTTTGTCCATGTGTTGTGATCAAACCTTTCTCCTCATTTGTGTCATTAGAGAAGTCAGAGGAGGATATTGAGCGCGAGGCTCGACTAGTGGAGCAGTGGGTGGGTCTGACTGAAGAGAGAAATGCAGTGCTGGTACCTGCACCTGGCAGTGGCATCCCTGGAGCTCCTGCAGACTGGTAAAAAACAGAAACACACACCCATGCATGTGTTGGACTCACTTCATTTGCATTCCTTTTTTCACGGTTAATCCTATTCAACCCCTTATAGGACCCCACCTGCAGGAATGGAAGCTCACATCCCTGTACTCTTCCTAGATTTAAATGGTAAATCCTTTATATCAACTGATATTTCAAAGTCTCCTTTCAGGGCTGAACAAACACTAACTGTCTTTCATGCCTCCAGCGGATAATCTGACAGTAAATGAGCAGCTGACCAGCCTACATGCTGCAGGCGTTAACTCTATACTGCCCAAGGAGCATGGGAGCCAGTTCTTTTACTTGCCCATCATCAGGCACAGTGATGAGCAGGTAATCAATGCTTTCTGTTTTACTGCCCTCCTGTGGCCAAAAAGGGAACTCTAGGATCAAACACAAGTACAAATACAGGACCACCATGTCATCCTTTGCTTATAAAGCTGAGTGACACTGTGTAAAATAAAAAGTGTTGGGTTTTCCATTGCTTCTACTAGTTGTGTGTTGGGTATTTTTGTAAAAATACATGTCTGTTTCATATCAACTCTTTGAAGAATTTTGCTGATTTTACTACTTTAGTTGATGCTAGATGTTCTTTTTTTCTCCGATAATCATACACAGACAAGAGCACTTTAGGACAACATATTTTTTCTATAATTATGTGCATAATTGAACAATTACATAGTCATGTAATTGCACAGCATCATGCGTGAAAACCAGGATTTAAAAGAAAAGTCATCCCAATTTCTTCATTTTGTCTTTGATGTTGAGCAGCAGCTCTAACCATGCAGTAATTACCGCCCTCTTTACTGTTCTTAAGTTCTCATGAGATAGCAATTTTTCTGCTCACTAGCAAACTGCTGCAAACACCAAAGCTACAGCCGAGCTACAAGACTGTAGTTAATGTTTTTCTATATGCAGGCACAGCCGACTGGCACAGATTCCCTTTCTGTAGACGATTGTGGAGCTACAATAATAAAACCCAACTCTTCCAATTCCCCAGGTGTCGGCAGTGTGTTCCTGGGACTCATCCATCCACGATTCTGTGCACCTCAACCGCATCACGTCTCCTAACGAACGCATTTATCTGATAATCAAGGCCACTGTGCAGCTCAGCCACCCTGCCTCCATGGAGCTGGTGCTCCGCAAGAGGATCGCTGTCAACATCTACAACAAACAGGTTAATACAAGAGGGATCAGATTTGATCAGAGGGGGTCGGTCCACAGCAGAGGTGATTTTTCGCAGCAATGGATTGGGTTTTGATGATCAACATAGTTTTGTTTCCTACAGAGTTTCACTCAGAGTCTCAAGAGAAGAATGTCCCTAAAGAATGCGCTTTATTCCTGTGGTGTGACTTATGAGATTGTTTCCAACATACCAAAGGTACAACTTGTTCATTCTACAGCCGTATCAAACAATCAATGCTTTCAGAACATGTGACGATTATCCAGTTTGGTGTTTATTGTCTACAGCCCTTTGTAAGTTCCTTCTCTTTCCTTCCCAGGCCTCAGAGGAGCCAGAGGAAAGGGAAACCTTGGCCCTCATGGCTGCTCGTGCAGACAGCGAGCAGACTCAGGATGGAGAAACCTACATAGAGAAGTACACCCGCGGAGTTCTGGAAGTGGAGAACATCCTCAGCCTGGAGAGGCTACGACAGGTATTTAACACAGTAGCACACTGACATACTGAAACACTAATAACGTGATTTGTTTGACATGTAAAGATGCACCTGTCTTGTTTTTTTTTTCCTGAAGGCTGTCACAGTGAAGGAAGCGCTCACTACCAAGGGACGACACCTGAAAAGGAGTATCAGCACACCAAATGTACAGCATGTAATGAATACATTACTCACTGCACTGCCCACAGAACCATATGGACATAATTGTTATTGAATAATCTGATGCTGATAACATGATGTCTCTTTCTCTTCAGTCTTCATGTAGTAAAACAGACCTGACTGGTTGTGAGGATGAAGACTGCAAGGTGGGTCAGGTGTGCCTTCAAAACACGTATTTCACAAAACTTTAATATTGGATTACAATTAGCTTGTATTGGCTGCAATAGTCTTTTCAAAATGCTGAGCTTTTCTCTGAGCTAAATGTTGCTTGTCGTAATTGTCCCTTTGATGATAAAAATCAGACAAGGTTTTACAAGGAACTTCTCCTTCATTTACACTTAAGGTCTCCTCAAGAGCCCTGAGCGTGAAGACATTTAAGTCTTTTAAATGCAAATCTACTTTTACCTCACAAAACTTCCTAATTAAACCTGTGTATTATTGTCTAGAGCCACTGTGATCAAGTTGACAACCCCAACTGCAATCCCCCGGAGGGCTCGCTTTGTACTACACCCATCAAAAGCAAGGAGAATCCAGGTAAACTACAGAAACAGCAAATGTGCAGACGCTGCATTTCTTGTGGTCAATATTTTTCTGTGTTGCTAAAATATAAATGGGTTACCACTGGGATGTTGTCACACAGGTTTGGTTCCAGAGAGCCCTACGTTCTTCAACTCCAGCCCCTTCAAAGTCCTCTCCCCTCAGCCGCCCAAGTTCCTCAAGTCCCTGCTGCCTGTTAAAGAGGGGAACAAGGTGAAGAAAGTTCTGGAGGCCCGGCCGCTGCTGGGACAAGAGGTAAGGAGGATGAATTCACTCTATTTCAAGAGGGGA
This sequence comes from Anoplopoma fimbria, assembly GCF_027596085.1. Taxonomy (NCBI): domain Eukaryota; kingdom Metazoa; phylum Chordata; class Actinopteri; order Perciformes; family Anoplopomatidae; genus Anoplopoma; species Anoplopoma fimbria. The sequence goes on from NC_072468.1 coordinate 767,681, forward strand.
GTATTAATGTCTGTTTTTGCCGTGTTGTCCTCACATTTCCTTATTTTGTTTTACATTTTACCATGTCACTTATCAAGTCAAGTTACATTTCAATAACATGATGCACCAATTGACATTGAGAACGATTACTAATTGCCCAAAGCTGCCTGATGATTGTGAAAATGGCTTTGCTGTTGTGTGACTGGCAAAAAAAAAAACATGATGGCACCACCCACTGTGTTTATGTCACTGAATTGAAAATAAAGAGCCTGACTCACAGGAGCATGACTTTAACAGGGGAGAGCCACAGTGCTAAATTTGACAAAGCTAAGTTTCATGTCAGATTTTGTATGTGATAATTGGAACCTGATAGTTTGTGGCTGTTCCAACCATTTAAACTAACCTTACATATTTTTTTTTCCATCCGTGCTTGAAGTGGACTTAAAGAGGCGTTGGTACTTTACAGATCAGTCCATGTCAGGGATGCTGTGGTTGAGAGCCAGAGGTATCTTGCTAGCAGCAAATGGTTCAGTTAGCAGCAGGATTATATAACATGCCTAGAGATGAACATACATAGCTGCAGTCTGGATAAAAAAAAGTCTTCGATATGATATTCAAATATAGCAGGAGCTTAGATATTTGCTACAGGCTATAATAGTGTATGTATATGGGGCAATAAGAGTAAAGAGCCTGCAAATATATATCACAAGAAGTTGTGGCCCAGTCAACAGTACAGTTTGGTTCGCTTAGGACACTTCAAGCACTGTTTTTTGTGAAATATCAAACTGCATGGCACTAACTGTGTAACTGGCCTGCCCAGCTCCATGCATGCTGTGTGTGTGTGTGTGTGTGAAGTGTTGTTCTGAACCATCCGCAGAGCATGCGCTCATGTGTGGACAGCCCTGCACTGCTCCCCCCTCCCTGCCCCTGGCACCGGCCCAGGGCAGGCAGCGAGGGCCACTGCAAGCCTTCCACCTCCACCTGCACCTCCACCTCCACCACTCCCACCAGCAGACAGCTCAGCCACACACTGCCACACACTGCTGTAAGTGCTACACACACCAGCTCACACTGCTCTGAGGGTTACTGTAAGAGTTTCACACACACACACACACTTACATCCCCCCAAGACACTGACATGACACACGCTCACACTGTTGTAGGTATCGCACTTAGACGCATACACACTGCCACACGTTTCAGGTTTACACATGAACACTTTTCCAACCAGTCTTTGTTCTGGTGACGGTACATATGAAGGGGTAGGATTTACATTGAAGTTTAAATACTTTTGGCAACAAACATCTTTGTTTACAAGTTGCAACAGTAAGTAAGTAAAGAATACAAAGTAAAAAATGTATTCTTGGTCATCTGATTATGGTCTTATTCGCACAGAATCGGATCAAAGCCACTCTAGTCTTTGTATTTCACATTGTAGTGCCACTCTTTGATTGTATTTTTTTTAGTCTTGGCTAGTATTGATGATGAAACCCCTCCTGCTCCAAACACTGGACTTGCCGCATTGTGTCCATATACATTTGTCCTGATAGAGAGAAGAGGAAACAAATGCTGCGTCTGAAATGGCATATTATGCACTACATACCCAATATGTGTATGATCGTTCAGCATGTGTGAATAAACACACATTTATTGATATATACATATCTAAAGCCCAAAAGCACCAGTGCCTTGAGACCAGTGTGTAAACCACACATGAGTACAGTAGCAAACACCTTAGAGCAATTTTCAGAAAACATGAAAACATGCTACATTATTCATACAGTATGTGCATGTTCCATTATTACATTTTTCACCATTTTTCATTCCATTCACTTCACAAAGAGTGTTTGTATAAGCTAATGCTCCATACAGGCTATATCTGACATCATGTCTGGTGGGATGTATCTTTTGTCCTACTGCTGTTGTTTTGATCAGCAGGACTCTGAGGACGAGGAGGCGTACGTGGACATGACTCTAAATCTCGACCAGGGCCCTCAGGACCACAACAGCTTCCGGCCTTACATCCCAGAGGACTTTGCAAACTTTGAGATCTACAATGCCAGTCTGGAGAACCAGGAGGGGTTTTTATCCTCCCGGTCTGACTTGAAGGGAAGCCGATGTGGAGGCGGGAGTGGAGAGAGAGAGGTGCCTCGAAGCCCTACGGCCAGCAGTTGCACTAGTGGCTACTTTTCACACAGCGCCTCCAACGCTACACTGTCTGACATGCCTTTCAGTGCCAGCGAGAGCTCTGACCACCTCAGCTGCACCTCCAGAGACGCCTACGACCCTCTCGGCTGCCCTGCTGGAAGAGGCTGCACACAAACCAAAAGTGTTTCTGCGGGGAGTGAGACCCAGCCGCCTCTCCTCTCAGCAGGCAGGGTTCAGGAGGTGCCCACCCACTCTGCCTCCTCGCCTGTCAGTATTCCTAATCCCAGAGACGAGCAGCAAACATGCCCTCTGCCGCACAACTGTGTTCTCACTGCCAGCCAGGAGTTCACTGACTTTAAAAGTGCTGATGATAGTGGCGGAGATAGTGATTTAGCACATTTTACAAGCGGATGGGAGCATGAAGGTTTGGACAAAGAAACATGTGACACTGGCAATCAACACTCCTCTGATGTGTCTGGTATTATTAACACATCTGCTACTGAAGACAATTCAACTGCTTCATGCAATTGTCCGAATAATGCAGGCTCCGTTTGTGTAGCTGTGTCCTGCCCCAACACACCTGTAGTTTGCACTTCAGCCAGAGCCCCAGTATCTGTGACTGACAAAGTCCCAGCTCCATCTACAGCAGCACCAACCCCAGTCGCACCTTTATCTACAGCCCCATCCTCTGCCCCGAGTCTGCGATCAGGAGGAGAACCTCCAATGGAGGAGCCGGCCCAGGGAGATCTGCCCCACGGGAGTCCCTGTCCCAGCCCAAACCCCAGCAGTGCAGAGCCTTCAGGAGATTCCAGTGGAGATGAGAGCACCCCTGTAGCTCAGCTTCCTGACTGGATGGCACCAGGGGAGCAGGTGTGGGTGGGGAAGAGGAGAGGAACAGTCCACTATGTCGGAGGGGTGGAGTTTGCTAAGGGGATCTGGATTGGTGTGAAGCTTGACATGGCAGTGGGTAAGTCCTCTTCAAAACTTTGTCAAACCGCCCCCAACTTTCTGTTAGTAGAGCCTGACAAATACATATATATATATATATATATATATATAAATATATAATTGGATGATTTTAGCTTGATATATGTTGAGGTAATTTAGAAATGGTGTCGTCATCACATAGTGTGTCCACCAGAGCGCGCAACTTAGAACATATCTTGGTCACACTTTTCTGATATCTAAATTAAAGGGAACCTCGTAAAATAAAAGTTATCATGTGAAAAAAAACAATAGTAACCAAAATATTATCAGACTTCAATACCAGCATGACAAGCTAAACCCATAATGGGGCAGAGTGAGTGTGGGCAACCAATTCCAGGGTATCACCCTCAAAACTCCAGTATTGCTCAGGCTGATTTGCCCAGGCTGATTTCTTTGTGTTGTATGAGAGGTCCAACATGTGATATAGTATAAAGGTTATAAACAATCATTCTACATATCTATAATGATTGATCTTCCTACAGGTAAACACAACGGGACTGTCCAGGGCAGAGTGTACTTCCGCTGCCCCCCAGGTCACGGAGTATTTGTGAAGCCATCTCGTCTCACCAGAGGACAGCCCTGCATGGACACAGAACCCCAGACTCTGATCAGATAGGACCCAAAGAAAGACCTGCTTTCTGAGGAAAGGCAGGGACAGGAGGGTGCTCCTCAGATCCAGCGCCTATGGGTGACCCGCAGGCTGACTTCAGCGTGGCTCCTCTACTTGGGATGGAGATGCTGGTGTATTCTGTGGGAGTGTCTGCTTTCCAAAAGCATATCTGACCTGTGCATTTAATGAAGGTATATTCTAATTACTGTTCACTGAAAATTCACTATGCACATATCTGAGTTTTCTATAAGGGGATATTTTTGATAGAGAACTTAAATATTACCAACATACATTTTCTTACATTGGTTATTGAACATTATAAATAATATTTTTGTAAGACAATGCATCCTCCCTGAGGCTCATGGTGGAGTAATCTGGGATATGAAGATTAAGAATGTACTACTGTTTATAAACATTGATATTTACATCAATATGATCTGTCAGGGGTAACCAAAGAACTACGGTTCCATATCTGCTGTTAGAAGTAATAGTTTTTTTTTTCTAATGCGTGTATGTGGAGTTAAACACTATATATCTATGTGTCCAAGTATGCTTAGTACCATATCTCTAGGAGTAATGCCACATACCCTGAACAGAAGACAAATCTGCTAAACCTGAGTTGCTTTCAGCGTTTGACTGCAGTTGTATCATGTTAAATTATCCTGTTGAAGTACTGTAACACTGTGGAGGAAATAATCCCCATCCAGCATGAGACTGTTGCTGTTTGTATGCTTGCACTGGAAAGGATTCTTGGAGAGTTCGCCGACCGTCTTCCATATTGGACTGATGAGATGTTCTCTAACTGAAGTGACTGAGAAACCATGTGGCATGACTTTAATCGGGGGAGAAAAAGCAGCTGGGCTGTGTTGAAGGCCTGGATGTACTGATGCCTTAAAGCCCTGTTTCCGTAAAGGCAGGCACATAAACCCCAGACTGCTCACTGAACGACATAACAAGTTCACTGAGTTTTAAACTAACTAACTGTATGGACCTGAAACCTGTGTATGTATATTATGAGGCCCAGAGGCATTTAAAATGCCACCCAGTCTTGCTGACTGACTGAATACCTTTTTAACTGATTGTCCATCTGCATTTTATATGTAAGCTGATATATAACACTACATGTTAGAAGGTACTCAATAATGCATTTTATTAAAAGGAGGATTGGATGAATGGGTGATGGACGATATCAGGTTACAGAAGACAGAGCAAAAGTAGTTTAGTTATGAAGAAGAGCTCTCTTTTGAACTTCTATTTTTATGGACGTGGTGAACTGTGGAACTGACTAGTTATATACCCAAAATGTAATTTCAAGAAAATGAAACAAACCCAAGACCTTACTTTAAAGAAGAGAACAAAGCTGCTCTCCCTCATAAGGAGTTGTAAATATAAATGTATTTGATCATAGTATTTACACTATTATAATGTACAGAATTGTATTTATAAGGTATCGCAAACTGTTTGAATTGGTACAAAATGTTCGAGAATAGAACATTTACAATCAGCGAACTGTGTGACTCTTCATTTGTCTCATTCAAGCTCACCGTGTTTGCATATTTTAGTGTTTTTTTCTGTCTCACTGACAAACATGTTTCCAGTACATGACTAATTACTCTTAAATATAAATGCAATAATAGTTTTGCATTCATTCACAGTGATTTAAATGGAAGTTTCTTTTTAAATGTTCAGAGTTGTATTCTGAAATCCTTTCGAAGTTTGGTGTGATAGTGCACGAGCGCAGCATATCTATCAGTCATTTTAGTTCCTGTCTTTTCTTGTGGTGCAGTGTATCTAAAAAATGCAGGAAATGCCCTTTGCCCTACAGGGACCTTATTAATCAGTCCATAGCTAAAGTATTAAAAAGAGTAAATAGATCTGCAGTGGATTTTACTGTTGATGATCTTTGATTATTTGCTCGTACATCCTCGCAAAACAACAATTTTATATAAGTAGCTAAAAATATCCTACATTTAATACTTTTATATAACAGATTGTGTTTTATAACCAAATGCTCAAAAATTCCCCAAAAAAGTGTTGCTAAAATCTCTCCTGTCAACAGCAGTTTTATGTTCTCTTGAACGTGACGTCCTGTCAGTGACTGATGTAAAGGTAAACAACACAAACATGTCAACATGTTGTCCCCTATGAATAATGCATGAGTCATGTCACTAAAATTAAAGCCTGCTAGTGTTTCAAATCTTGACCCACTATTAGAAGGGCCAATCAAACACTGCCACAATGCATGGGCCTTCCAAGTTGTCTCATATTCAGGCCAGTGTTGCACAAGATGTCACATTTGAGTTAGCTTAATTATAGTGCCCCCATGGGGTCAACTGATGTATTTTCTTTTCAAAACTTGTGCTACATTACAAAGATGAATATTCATGTGTCAGCGCTGGGTGGACAACTTGATCCATAGCAACGTCTCGGCTACAGATACTGCTGTACTGCTGGACTGTGGTTACTATGGGGACACTGAAGTTTTGTTCTTCTTGGGGCATTTGTGGGTTGATATTGTGGAATTGAAAAACAAATGCAATGTGAGTATTTTAAACTTTTACATTTGACCTCTTTCAGATCATAACATGAGGACTCAACATAATTTAATTTCTGTCAGTGTGGGGCTTTGAAACAGTGTTTAGACCCTTGTGTTCAAATCAACCCTTTTATCAGGGGGTCAGGGGCTTGACCTGAGGGGTTTATATGAGTTCCATATTGTAAAATCCTGATTTAGCCCTGGCAGTGATGAGCAACTTGCATGCTTTTACACTGATGTTTAAAACAAGTATCCTACACATACCTGACAAAGCAGATCAATCTAGTTTAAAGCCTAAAAGTCTTCCTCAATGCTTGCTTTGACCAACATCTTTTTCTCTGTGATGGCAACCAACTTTATTAGGAAAACTTAGTTGAGTTTTAATGTTCTTACTTTGCACAGTGTGTCCTTGCCACTGTTTTAGCAGCTGTGCGCCAGTAGGCAGCCTGAGCACAGGGTGGAGGTCTGGATCTGGGTGGAGTTAAGTAGGCTATCTGTGTCACACACTGACAACTGGGAAACCTCCTGCACCGAGCTAACAGGTGTCCTCCTCCTCCTCCTCCTCCTCCTCCTCCAGAGCCACAGTCACAGCACCGGGGGGCTTCAGAGTCTCTCCCTCCTCTGATGTGAACGCTGCTCTTTACTTTATCAGACCTTCTACCTTCCAGGAAACCGCTTCACACAAATCTACAAATGATGCACTCGGCACAGAAAGACACCACGTTCACCAAGATCTTTGTGGGAGGTCTTCCTTACCACACGACGGACTCCAGCCTCAGGAAATACTTCGAGGTGTTTGGAGACATCGAGGAGGCTGTGGTCATCACCGACCGGCAGACGGGCAAGTCCAGAGGTTATGGATTTGTAAGTAGAAAGTTTGTATTTTTTTTTTTTAAGTTTCTTGCACACCTGCACAGTCGGGGATAATTGATCCAGTGTCGTCACCTGTAGGCTGACGTATCGGTGACTGCTTCCTGTTCTGTGTGCCAGCTGGGTTAGAAATAGGACATTGTAGCAGAACCCTTAGTCACCTTGTAAAATATGAACAGACCTGTTGATGGACAAATTGAAAACAAATTGTTTTGCAACCTTATCACTGTGACAAAGACATCTCCATTAGGTCAATGGGAAAAATGTGCTGTTTCACTCCAGGTGACCATGGCAGACCGGACCTCGGCTGACCGAGCCTGCAAGGACCCCAACCCCATAATAGATGGCAGGAAAGCCAATGTGAACCTGGCCTACCTGGGGGCCAAGCCAAGGGTCATACAGCCAGGTGAGGGACTGGACCACAGCTTTCTTTCCCAACTTCAAGATAATCAAGGTGGCATACAAAGACAGTATTTTCTCTTGTAAATTATTGGCAATACTGTAAAGGATCAGTGAAAATGATCTCCATTGTAATAGAAAGGTGTCCGTTCTTCACTATAAACTATAACGACTGTCTGTTTTCATTGTAGGATTTGCATTTGGCATGCCTCAGATCCATCCAGCATTCATCCAAAGGCCTTACGGGTATGTTAAGCTGCAGAAATTTAATTTCCTTCACAAAATACGTCTGTCTGAAAGTAAGGAAACCTGCTATATTCTTTTAAGATGTTAATTAAGTGTTTTTTTTTTTGTTGTAAAAATGTAATTTATCATTGCCTCCACCTATTAAATCCTGAACGAGGACATGTGAGTGGTGAATGTGTGCTCCTCTGCTTGGTGTTGTCTGTGAAGGAAGTAAACATTTGTCCCCAGCCAATACAGGACTTGACTTCATGTTGTCTATCTCTCTCTGATCTGACAGGGTCGGTAACGGTTAAAATAGCTGATGAAGGGACATGATGATTTGAGGAATAGCTGAGGCTGCCTTGGGCAGAGCGCTAAAGTGTTACCTGTATACTCTGACATACAAACGAACTGAAATGGTGACTAGATGCATGGAAGTCTTCTGTTTTTTTCCCCCCAGTTTTCCATAGTACATAGATTGGTGTGTGCCTTGTTTTCAGTATGATGTGGTGTTCAGCTTAACTGTGTGCTCATTTCTACTTGCAGTGGGGAAGGTGGGGGGGATGGAGGAGGTTTTTTGTGCAGACTTTGTGAGTTTTGATAGGGAGATCTGCAACGGGGCGTTGCTTTGTTTCCCTTTTTTAATAATTGATTTGTGCTTTAGCCTGTGGTTTATTTTCTTTTCCCAGTTTCTTGTTAACATTACGTTGATAGTGTTTTGTTGTCGAATGGGGGCTGATGATCATTCACAGTGTTAATTTCAAAATCGATCCCCCGCAACAAAACAAACACTGGCTTGCATGTGGGAGTTTTTTTTCTGTTATCTTACCCATTATGCTGTGTTTTTTTTCTCTTTATTAACCCATTGCTTTCACTTGTAGCTTATATCTACAGGTATATGCTACTGAGTATACTTTTTTTACTTTACATTACTCTCACTACTCCAGCGGTGGTCATTAAACACATCATAATAATCACAATAGGAAAGAACAGAAGAATATGTTTAATTGCCCCCATTTGGTACTTTATTAGCATGGCTCAAGTTATTTAAAATAACTTAATTTAAAAGGTCAAAACTTTAAATATAAACTGGATTACTATCTTTTTTTTAAAAATTGATCTTAACTAACTTTTCATGTGATTATGTCTTCATTATTTAGCTTTGCAGTGAACTTAAATGTTCACGGCACTAAAGGTTGGAGACAGAGATCTTAGTTGGTCTCTTAGGCAGCAGCTGTTGGCTACAGTGATCTCCACGGCCTCTCAAATTCAGATGGAAAATAGGAGTCACTCAGCAGCGCTGTTAATAATGTATGGCACAGACGGGGCCGCTCGGCTGTGGACAACAGGTGGGCCGAGCCATGTGCCCATGAAGCCTTTTGGTTATGTGCTGGGGATTACCCATGTGTCCTGGTGATTTACAAAGCACCTTTATTTAGCGCTTGACGTGCAGTACCACAAAATGTTCCTCCCATCTCTTTCAATAGTGATGGCTTAAGTCAGCTGTTCCCTTTTAGTTCTTGAACCTGTTGATTAATAAAACAAGGTCATAACCCAAATAAAGGGAACCAGCATGTTGGTTCCTGTCTTGTCAAGTTGGAAACTATACATATTATTAGTATATTTGTCATGTTTAATACAATCATTTGGACATTTTCTGTGATCATTATGCTGAGTACAAAACATATAGCTCTTGTTTAAAGCAGTGGATCTAGCATCCCGCTTTGTAACAAAAGCACCTCTTTTTGATTAGCCAGGACAAAATAAAAAATAAAAAATCAGGAAAGTCCCTGAGACAGTAGGGCGTCGAGTGCCCTGCCATGTGTTACTGAGGAGAAGATCAGCTTGTCCTTTGGAGATGACAAGGGGAGCAAAAATAGCATGCTTTCAGCCTCCCTTGTCAGTCAAGTTGGCGTGTGTATGTTTGTGTGGGGGTGTATGTCTGTAAGAGGGGGAGGGGAGCTTGTCTATGGCCAGATATAACAGTTTCACACCTGCTCCTCAATATATTTACAGAGGGTGACTTTAACACAACTTTAAAGTGGGGCTCATATTTACCCAGATACCAGGCTTGTATTTATCCATTTATACCCTGCCTGGTCTATATACAGAATATTGCTCTTCTAACGGAGAGCTCACATCTAATCTAGTCTTACACCATTTGACCTTTTGAAATAGTAAAATGAATTAATTTTTCAAGTAAATAAACACAACAGGAACCTAATACAACCAAGCACCCTCTTGATAAGACACCATACTGTATCATTAATTCATCAGCTAAATTGCAATTTATTCTATTGTAATGAGGATCTATTAACATGTGTGAGCATGCCTGTCTGTGTGGTGTTGGTGTGACCGTATGTGGATAGAATAGTGTCCACTTCCCTCCTGATATGTTGTGGTGTTGTGCGATAAGCTCGCATTTTGTCAAACACCGTTTTCAGTGGAACATTGGGTGCAGAACTGGGCTGTGTCTTCTTTTAATGCCTTACTGTGTTTCAGATTCAGGTGCTTTTTGAAATTAAAAGCTGCGCTTGTGTTTCTTTGTGGTTTTGCTGCTTTTCTTAACTTTTTTCATTTCTAGGTAGGGTTTTTCAGTTGTTAATGAATGGATTTGCTGTGTTCTGAGGACTGGATTGACGTTTTTGAGGCGCCTGCTTTCAGTTTTCCAGAATTTAGTTTCAGAATAAGAAAAATGACAGGCTGTGGCTTTGCTTTGACCCTGTGTGTCTTTGTGTCCTACAGAGTCCCTGCACACTACGTCTACCCTCAGGCCTTTGTCCAACCCAGCATGATGATCCCTCATGTACAACCTTCTGCTGCTACAGCAACAGCTGCTGCTGCCACTTCCCCATACCTTGACTATACTGGAGCGGCGTATGCGCAGTACTCTGCAGCCGCTGCCACCGCTGCTGCCGCTGCTGCTGCATATGAGCAGTATCCATACGCAGCTTCACCAGCACCAACAAGCTACATGACTACAGCAGGGTATGGATACGCTGTCCAGCAGCCACTCGCCAGTGCTGCAACCCCAGGAGCTGCCGCTGCTGCTGCCGCCTTCAGCCAGTACCAACCTCAGCAGCTCCAGACAGATCGCATGCAGTGAAACCATGTAAACTGCCTTACAGGAGGAAAGCAGGGGAGGTCACATCCTCCCATGAAGAGGGCAAAGTTATGAGGGGGAAGATGATAGTTGTCACACCCAGGTTTTAAGTTAACAGTCCTTCTACCAAAGAGCCTGCAGAAAATCAGCAAAAAATGTGGAGAAAAGTGAGGGATTACTGTTTATTTTATTCAAATGAGATCAGTATTTTGTCACTGTTGAACATGTATGAATATTTAATATTTATTCAGCAGGAAAATATTTAATGTTAACTGAAGAAGACTCGCGCAACCATTGCTGAATTTTGTATATATGTTGCAGTGGAACTTGTGTACAATTTCCAAGTGCATTCACGTCTTATGATCAGGTTTCTTCCTCACTTCTTTGAAAACAAACCAAAACACTTACATACATATGAAAACAGAATGCTAGGTCATCATGCAGTTTTCAGTATTTCATAGTTTTGGACCAGTATTTTGTTGGTAAAGCTATGCAGACATTGATATAGAAATTGGTGTTTTGTTAGTATTGTTCTCTTTTTTTTAAATAACTGTTTGGAGTGAGATAGATTAGACACTGTCAACTGTTTCCCTAAAAATGTATTTTCATGCTAGTTTGTAAGACAAAATGTCAGCTGAAGCTGGTAAAAGCACTCTCTTTTCTTCCCCTTAAATTGCACCTCAAGTAAACTCAGCATAAGGGAAGAAACATTGTTGAATGTGAATCTTTCATTTTGACAAAATGTTTCATAATGTGCCTTTTAAATTATGCTATTTATGTATTTATTTTGGAGCCTTACAGTAATAAACCCTTTATTTTTTGTCCATGTGTTAGTATGAAGCCTACTATAGAACATATCCACATGTGCTGCTGCATAATGATTAAGACCATGTGATGGATGTTTGAAGTTGGCTTAACAAAGTGATACACTGTGTATAAAGAACAAAAAAGATGAGTGGAAAGGTAGCAATAAGTCCAACGCATTTTCTGTAGATCTAATGTTGTCTCAAATAGATTCTTAATTCTTTAATGTCCCTTTTTATACTTGACCAGTTTGATAAAGGACAGCGTGAGAACTGTTAACTTTTTAAAATTTTTACATTTGATGTCATTAGACATTAAATGTTTTCTAATGCAAGGACGTCACCTGTTTCACCTTGCATTTTGAAATGCATGACTCAAAAATAATGCAAACGTTTAATATGTGAAATAAAAGGAAATTAACCTTCAACTCTTTTATTCTTGTGTTCTGTGAAATATCGTTTTTGCTCATAGCCCATAATTTTGGGGGAAAATCATGTTGTGATGGTCTCAGTTGTAAAATAAAAATATGTAACAGATGGCCAAATAATGCATGTATACATCAAAACAACTGCCTTTAGTGTTTAGTTACTGTGTTGTCTGTGTGCAGTAGGGCAGTTAAGAGTAGTCATTAATAACAATAGAATATGAACCATAGCTATTATTTGTTGGTCATATAATCTGTTTGACTTTAATTGACATCTCTGAGGAGGAAATAGTCTAATAGTCAGAATAATTCCAAGATAGAAACCACCGAAGTAACCCAATGGGCAAGATATGCATCCGGGAAGACCTGTGTCACTAACTTATAATGGATTACAAATGTTTTGGTAATTGATGTACACCTGAAACATTAGTGCAGAATTTGATGCTTCTCTCTGTTTACATTTTAAATCAACTTTTGCGTTACATTAATCCAGCCTACTGTGACTCCAAAATAGTAAGTAGGTGAAGTCCCTCTCCGCACATTACAACCATTAGATGAAAAGAAGCTGTTTGCCAGATTCCTTAATGCTGAAATGAAAAATATCAAACACCTCAAAATAACCTAAACTGTTTTCAATATTTCTAGAACCTACAAATTATGATATAGTATGTTTAAAAAATATAAATTGATACTGCGCTATATTGGCTCTTCTGTGGTTGAGCGGACCCGAAACACTGAAATGCAAACTCTTACTGTTGTTTAAGAGCATAGAGTCTAATCCCTGTTTTGTTCACCTGTTTACAATCCTTCACTAGTCCAACCACATATGTGTCATCAGTCAAATTAAAATAAAAGCTGTTTTGTGACACACTCTGACTGTCTTTTCAGGTCATTTTACTACAGTTGTGGTGGCCTCCTGACACCTGCTGGTTCACGCCAGGCACTTCTTATTGCCACGCATTATGCAGCTAAGCAGTGGTGGAAGAAGTTTTCACTCATGTAAAAGTAGCAATACCACTACATAGAAATACTCTGTCGTGTAAATATAATGCATTCAGCAATTTACTTGAACAAAAGTAAAAAGCTTTAGCATACAAATACACTTTAAATACCAAAACTAGAAATACTCATTATGCAAAGTGACCCATTTTTGGAGTGTAACACAGTATGTGTCATGGGATTATAATCCTTGATGTATTTAAATAAGTATCACTGGTGGTGCTATTTTTAACAAGGCCTTTAGCTATATATGCCACTGTTTATATAAGATTTATTATTGATTATATTTTGTATAAATAATATAAATCTGCTAAATAACCAGTAACAAAGCTGTTGTACCAATGTAGTTGAGTAAAGAGTGGCCTACATTATGTCCCTCTTAAATATAGTGGAATTGAAGCATAAAGCTACATAAAATGGAAATATTCAAGTAAAGCAGCTCAAAATTGCACTTAATTGCAATAATTCAGTAAATGTACTTAGGCACTTTCCACCAATGCAGCTGAGGTGTTGTACTTCCTGATCTCTCCTCATAATATGATTGTTTCTTTACTTTCGTTTGGCTCTTTCCGAGCAGAACGTCCATCTGGACTCTGTTCCGTGCTGCGTTCCCATCAAATCGGAATTTCAGGTTTCGACTTGTAAAAAGCGCTCATGTGAACATCCATGTGGTAAATACAACTGGGAAAGGACATGTTTGAAAACCAAGAACACATGTCTGTCTTACCGCAGCTAAATATGTCGTTCAATGTTATCAAACCCACATTAAGAGTAACACACGTCCAGTATGTATAACGTGCTGTTATCTGTTTCCCTTGTCTCCCAAATATCCCACATGTCCTGAACGCAGCAGCCGCATCTTGTGGGCGGAGAGGTGCAGACCAGTTTACCGGCAGCGGGATCGAACCTACGGAATAAAAACCACTGATCATTTGTGAGAGGCCCTGCTGGTATTAAAACGCTGACTGCGAGCAATGTGAGTAGTTAACAAAGACTTAAACAATCCCGACTCTGTTGCTCTTTGTTGCTCTTTGTTGATTGTCAGTTTTCCAACGTTATTGTTTGGTGAAGAAACGTGTAAAACATGGCCGATGTAACAAACAAACACATGGACTCGTTCCTAATGATAGTTATTAGTTATCTAAGCCGTGTAAAGCCTGTGTAATTACACTAAATGACCGATTCTCTCCTGAAAGTGAACATTGTGGCCTAAACGCATCGTTTTAGGAAACAGGAAGAAACTCGTTTAAAGAGCATGTTTAACTCTGTGACGTAATTAAACTGCAGTGACACGTTTGGTTGAACACTCAGACCAGCAGCGAGACGTGTTGTATAGTCGGTGGTATCAGTGTGTCGGTGGTGTCGGTTCTGATCGATATACCGGAAGAGAGCGTTGTCACATGGCCTCGGTGACGTCACAGCGCATCGTGCAGTGACGTCACCCCCTCTGAGCGTCTCGTCCACCGTTATCATCTAAAGATATCATCTGCTGTCCATTTTAAACTGGGAAACCTTTCATTTGACTTGTGCTTTTTATTTCCTTCTTCTCCATCCATCACCAAAACACACCGACCCTCCAGCGGGTCTGTGCTCCCGACCTGATCCGGAGATGAGCACCGAGAAGACGGCGTACGGGGTGGAGGGGCTCCACTCTCCACCCTCGCTCCCCGGACAGACAGCGTTTCCTGTCGCATTTGACATGAACATGCCAGGCCAGAGCATGTTTGGAGCCCCTGCTGGAGGTCTAACTGCTCCTGGAGGTTTCCCTGCTCCCAGTGGTTTCCTGGCTGATGGTGGTTTCCCTGCTGATGGTGGTTTCCATGCTCCTGGTGGTTTCCCTGCTGATGGTGGTTTCCATGCTCCTGGTGGTTTCCATGCTCCTGGTGGTTTCCATGCTCCTGGTGCTCCTGGTGCTCCTGGTGGTTTCCTGGCTCCTGGCGGTTTCCCTGCTCCTGGTGGTTTCCTGGCTCCTGGTGGTCTACCTGCTCCTGGTGGTTTACCTGCTCCTGGTGGTTTCCTGGCTCCTGGCGGTTTCCCTGCTCCTGGTGGTCTACCTGCTCCTGGAGGTCTACCTGCTCCTGCTGGATTCCTGGCTGATGGTAGTTTCCCTGCTCCTGGTGGTCTCCCTTTCCCTACACCAAAGGCTTTTGGACCAGGTGTTCCTGGAGCTTTCGGAATGGCCAACCCCTCTTCCTCACCATATTCTCCACCAGGCCAGGGCTTTAATGCCAACTTCAGTGGTTAGTATTTTCTAACATTGTTGCACATATATGTGTATCTATATTTGTAATTATACATTAACATTTTAAGTATAATTCAATCATTTTGATGTTTCTGGTTGGAACCGCTGCAGATGATGTTTACCATAGCGAGGAGGACCCACCACCCTTTCATGAGAATCAGGACTTTGATTTTGGATTAGATAACAAGAGCATAAGAAGAGCCTTTATTCGAAAGGTAAGGAGTTAGAGTGGTAATACAGCCTTCACAGGCTGTGTATCAAATCAATGAGCAGGATTGTATTTGCATTTGCATTGTATTTTTATTTATATTATCTATTTATTCATTCTTATCAATACAATTAAGTACTTTTTTTAATTTGTATCAAGTTTTTGACCTGCTGAATAACAAACAAACACAACCTAAAACATAACCTCTGTTATGAAATGATTCATGTACCTTGATATCAACTTGAAAAACAATATACATCTTTGTTAGAAATATTATCCCCGACCCGCTGCCCAATAATCAACTCTTTCCTCCAGGTATTCTTGGTGCTGACTGCTCAGCTGATGGTGACATTCGCCTTTGTGGCGGTTTTCACCTTCGTGGATCAAGTCAAGATGTTTGTCATGGTGAACACCTGGACCTACGTGGTGTCATATGCCATATTCTTTGTGTCAGTTTGTGTGATCAGCTGCTGTGGAAGCGTTCGCCGAAGACATCCATGGAACCTTGTTGCGTTAGTAAGTCTGCCCAGTGTTGTCTTTTTTCAAAATAAAAGATGGAGGGGATGGAGGTACAGCCCAGGAAGTACTATGTTAGCGTCACTGGACTATTGAGTTGTAGGCCTTCTGATTTACGAATCATGCAGCTGTCTTGGAAAAATATGTTTCTATTATCCATTGTTTTAAAAAAATATTTTTTTGAATTAACAAGAATTTATTCTGATGTGGTATAGTGAGAGATGAGACTGTTTCCTTTTTGAAAAGTTTTCAGCCTATAGTTACAATATAAGAACTATTCTTAAAAGTTTACACAGATTAGATTCAGATTGACCCCCCCCCAATCACTATTTGGCGACTAAAAAATTAAATGCCATTTCCTATTTATGCCAAACTGCACTCCACTCAAACTGTCAAGATTGCTGATGTGTTTTTGTTTCTTGTTTCTTGTTTTCAGTCAGTCCTGACTCTCAGCATGTCCTACATGGTGGGAATGATTGCCAGCTTCCATGACACTGACACAGTGGTCATGGCAGTGGGCATCACTGCAGTTGTGTGCTTCACAGTGGTCATCTTCTCCCTGCAGGTGTGTATCAGTCAGTCCTGGCCTCTTTGTATGCATGTAATGTTACTTTGATCAAACTCTAATGTTTAATGTCTTTCTTTGCCTCCTCCAACAGACCAAGTACGACTTCACTTCCTGTTACGGTGTGCTTTTCGTCTGTTTGATTGTCCTGATCATCTTCAGCATCCTCTGCATCTTCATCCGTGACAGGATTCTGCACATCGTGTATGCTGGCCTGGGAGCTTTGCTCTTCACCTGTGTAAGTACTTGAGCTGCCATTTTGACCACAACACAGCTCACAGCTTTGAAATATTTAAAGAAAGTTCAACAGCAATGTCATTTCCAGAAAGAGTGTCCCATTAATCTGTATTTTTAACAAAACATCCTTTCAACACTCTTTATTTCAACTACTTTCTACCAGAGAAAACTGTTTAGTGCCATGGTAGCCTAATGGCAAGGGAGACCACATAACAAAATTGTATCTCTATAACTTCTGTTCCCTGAAAGAGGACGAGAACAGAACACGTGTAGTATGAGATATCATGCATGACCTACCTGAAGATACCTCTAATCACACAAAATGTCCATATTTTGAGTTCCGGCTTGGGGACCTTTGTTGCATGTCATCCCCCTCTTTTTCCCCACATTTCACATCCCTCCACTTGCTATAAAATGTGCTATATTTGACCCATTGTGAATGTCTTTTATGTTACAGTTCTTGGCAGTGGACACACAGATGCTGCTTGGCAACAAGGAACTGTCCCTGAGTCCAGAAGAATATATCTTTGCGGCTCTCAACCTTTACACCGACATCATCAACGTCTTTCTCTACATTCTTGCTATCCTTGGAAGAGCAAGGGGAAGCTAGGCAGTAGGAACAACAGGTCGAAATTCTCAAAGAAAATTGCTTTGAGTTCAAGTCTAGAAGTGAGATACCATTTATTTTCCTTTTGTCTTGTAGTGTGCATTGATCACATAGTTTGAGAATATTTTGCTTCACCCAGTGTAACTGTTTTGGGTTTTTTTAAATAATATATATATAAATAGACTGTCTACGTTGTACTTTTGGGGTTTATTAGAGTTTTATCAGGTATTTGATGTGTTGTGCAAAACTTCATTTTAATTTAGAAATCGTATGCCCTATGGAATCATTAAACGGTATAAATATTTGACACTAGATTTTTCCAGAGCTTATAACTGTACACAGTCTTCAATATCAGGAGACATGGACATTGCAATTTTAGGACTTCAAAGCCAGATAGGCTACTTGAGAGCATTAAGACCTTATTATGTGGTTAATAAAACTCTGGAAAAAGCTAGTAAATGGAACTTGAGTTGGGATTATTTTGTTAAACCAATATTTTCTGGGTCAAGATTGAACATTCCTGCTTAAACTATAGGCAAGCAAGGGTGCCATGATATTAAAAAAAAACAACAGATCCATCACCATGACAACTGAGCAAACCACATCAGCTGGTGAAGACTTCGACATGTTTGAAAGCCTTAGACAAAGCTAGTATGCAGACTCTGTTTAGTTTTGTCAAACTACTGTGTCCAACATGAAACAAACTTTAATGCTATGTATAAAGTTATTTTCTAAACCTGATCTCTGTTGTTTGTGAAGTTAAAGAATCATGACAGAATCACAGCAGAGAACTCTGATCTGTTATTATTTGATTGACGATTCTGTTAATCACTAGAAAGTCTTGGGTGTTTTGTGGCTCAGATGTGAAACTTGGAGCCCCAAAATGATCCTGGATCAAACTGTTGGTGCCTTGGTGGCAAAAAATGAGCAACTCGGCCGGGAAAATGATCTGTTGAAGTCGATGTTAAGCGTAGTCAAGGAAAACGTAGACCTGAGAGCCAGACTGCAGAGCTCCAACAATGACACTCTGGAGGAAGTAACAGGTATTGTATGTTTTAATCTGTGCCACTAGATGGCAGCTAGGGTGCAGCTCAAAATTGTCATGGCAGTGGCAAGATTATTAGTGTAATAAATTTAAAAACACAACTGTTAACCGTAATGGGCTTCGATCAGTGTTGGAATTCTGGTTGCCTTTATTTTTAAAGCAGTAAATAGTTGCATTTTTCATGTAGTTTAACTATCTCTGTGATAAAGTTTAATGTAACCATGTATCCAATAATGATAATACAGCAAAATGTTGGTAAATCCCCAATCATAATGTTACAGGGATATATGTTGTGAAGGGCTTTTACATACAGTAATTGCTTTAACTTTGTTGGTTTGGCAGAATCCAAATGGTCCAATCTCACATTTAGGATCTGTAAAATGTTTGTGTTAAACTGTTAATATAGGCATAGCCTTATTGTGCATTCTTATTACCACTCGCTTTGCTGTGTATCTTTACATATAATAACAATTATATAATAATTATAAGTTTGATAATGCTTCTTACAAGGCAGCAAATTGGAATCAATTAATGAAATACATTATTTACAGTTGTACATGATAATTACATTTTTGGGGGATAATTTCTTTTAGGATTTATATATTCTATCTGGTTTATAGTGAGGACCCAGGCCACAAAGAGTCTTCAAATGAATCAAGAAGATGTTAAAAAGCACTGCTAAAATATACTGGGAGCCAGTTTAACAGGGCTAAAACAAGTATGTACAGTCTTCAGCTGGTCAATATAGTTTAGATTTAGACAAGTGAAATGGTTGTTGTATCAACTCTTGCCCTTAGTCAGAAAGTACAGAAAGAATTCTCTGTTTTTCATCAGTTTGCTCAGCCTCAGGAAGACACCCATCCAGTCTGTGGCAAAGCACCTTTGAGAGACAATTCAGAAAAGACTTGCAGCATCATGAACAGCGAACCTCATCCCCTGTCGACTTCAAGTCTTTCATCCAAAACTCGGTGCATGCAGATTCAAGTGAGAGACCAGAGTTTCAAAGCTGCCAGGCTGATTTTACTCCTGAGGTCAAAGGTGAGCGATGCCTGACATGTAGACATTTTCGAGCAGTAACAGTGCAGTAGCCTAAAAGTAACTAAAAACACAACTATTATTTATTGTAATATTTCATCACAGGTCCAGATAGGCTGCTGGGGGAGATTGCCTACCAACTGGATAGGAGGATTCTTTCCCATGTCTTCCAGAGCCATAAGAGGCTTTATGGTTTCACACTGCTCAATATCCCAGAAAAGATCAGAGAGGTCAGAATGCAAGACTTTTATTTATGTATTTATTAAAAACTGGTTGTGTGACTTTGTAGTGCACAGACAAGAGATCACAACCGTAACTCACTAACTCATTTTGAAAAACAACACTCACCATAACATTCAGCTTATGACTCAGAATTAAGTAACACACCATTCTTTCTCTTTTGCAGGTATCCACACACCCACTGACTGGGAAGTTAGATGAAGGCTATCAGCTCAATCTTACTCAGAGGCACACTGACCTCATGGAGAGGTTGAGCCAGTTGGGGTATAAAACAGCACTTCACCCGCCTTTCACTGAATTTATTGTCAACACCTATGGGATCCTGAAAGAGAGGCCTGGCGAAAACAGCTGCCAGGCAATTGATTACAATAATCCAGATTTTCTGATGAAGCTGACAATGAACACAGCACCTAGAAAGCTTCAGAAGGACCTGCTGCTTGTGCTCACCTGTCTCTGCAACATGGCCGAGAAGGATAGGAAGCCTCTCCTTCTTTGGTAGGCATGACTGTGTCAAAAAGACAGGCAAAGCATTTACTGTACAAAATTTGAAAATAAAAAATGCTGGTAAATGATACTACATAATCAATGCTGTATGGGTCAAATATATGCACACAAGAAAAACCTGCCATTCTATAAATGGTAAGACAATAAATAAATTCACAGGGACGTATTTTCCTATTCATATACACTTTGCAAGTATGTATGGTGAAACTACACATCCAACAGTCTTTCTGTTAAATAAATACTCAATTAAATATACCGCTGCCTGCTAAGCATAACAGATGTCCTGTATGCCCCACTTCATGGACCATGAGATGGGTGAGTCTGTCATGGACCTTGCTCTGGTTTATGCTCTTAGATGCTTGTTTAAAAAAGAAGATGGACTTATGACTTCTGGTGACTAGTAGTTCTCTCGAATACCTATGTTGAACACACTTCCTGTAAGTCGCTTTGGATAAAAGCGTCTGCTAAATGACTGTAATGCAATGTAATGTAATGTAGCCTGATAATCTAATTTAATTGCCATTTTGTTTATAGTTCATGAGGGTGGGAATTTAAAGGTCTGGAAACAGGTTATTATGCATTTTGGAAAATTATGTTTAGTTTAAGATAAGTGATGAGTCTGGAGTAATATAACTTGAAGCAGGTGAAAAAATCCTTATGAGGCTACTCATTAATTTATGCTGAAGTAACATTGCGTGGGCTACACTTGTTATAATATTAATAGTTTGCTCACAGACTACTTGTTTCACGGGGTCATTGTCAAGAAATACTTTAGCTGGGAGTATTAGAACCAGCTTGGTTACAGTAAGCCAGCTCTGTGGTGGTCTGGAGCTGGACAGTCTGGAGTCAGTGGGTGAGAGGAGGATGAAGGCCAAACTCGGAGCCATCCTGGACAATCCCTCTCACCCTCTCCATGAGGAGCTGTGGCAGCTGGGCAGCTCTTTCTGATTCTACCAAAGAGCAGGACGGAGCTTCAGACGCTCATTTGTGCCCACTGCCATCAGACTGTACAACAACAGCAGAGACCACAGTCTGTCACCATGCTGACCAGCCCCCCCATGTGGATATAATGTACATTTTTTATTTGTATTTTTATTTTTTATTTTATTCTATTTTTATTTTATTGTATAATATGTGTATTTATTATCTGTTTCTGTGTAGTTGTATAGTATGTATTTGTATTTATTGTATGTGTCTGTGTGTATAGTATGTGTATTTATTGTCTGTGTAGTTGTATAGTATGTGTATTTATTGTCTGTGTAGTTGTATAGTATGTGTATTTATAGTTGTATAGTATGTGTATTTATTGTCTGTGTAGTTGTATAGTATGTGTATTTATTGTCTGTGTAGTTGTATAGTATGTGTATTTATTGTCTGTGTAGTTGTATAGTATGTGTATTTATTGTCTGTGTAGTTGTATAGTATGTGTATTTATTGTCTGTGTAGTTGAGCTGCTGCAACACTTGAATTCCCCCATGGGGATCAATAAAGGAATATAATAAAGTAAACACACTGTAACAAGTCGCTTCCGGTCAGGTCACCTGACAGTGGAGCCCGGCACCATGGCAACGCCATTAGGGCGGGGCTTAATGAAGCTTGTATTATGAACCGGAGCTAGAGAGAGAGAGAGAGAGAGAGAGAGACAGAGAGAGAGCTGGGTGGGAACTACTAAACCTAAATGAAGATATTTTGTTTGAAAGTTGGACATTTATCATTTCCTTTTAACATGTGAAAACCTAATTAATTAATGTGTAAAAGTGTGTTTTCCGCTGTCAGGGGTTCATCAGCTTCCGTGTTAAGGTAAGATCATCCGAGCCGCCACGTTAGCCGAGTGTTTTAAGCTAGCTCACGTCACGCAGCGGGACAGGTGACAGGTGACAGGTCCCATCGGTGAGAACCAAACATGTCTAACTTTATTAAGCAGGTCTTAAATGTGAGGTTTCATAGCCATGTGCTTCTTCCTGAAACGTTTAACATGTGGAACTGTTAGCATAGCTTAACTAGCTAAACACACAGTAGCATAGCCGAGACCCGCCTACCTGTATGAGTGCTTCACTACTAATCCTCACTAGGACAACGTTGACCTTATTATATCACACGTAAAGCATTTTTATTTTGGGATATAATTTCCTAAATTTAAATGTAGGTATTAGGTTTTAATGCTTGCACACCCGATGGCTTCACACTGTAATTAACCTGTAAATACTCATAAAGGTGTGGTGTTCCCACAGGCTAGCAACACCTGGGTGTACAGGCTGTTTGCACAATGTTTTTGTTTTCATTGCCTACCTGAAAGGGATCATGGTGCATTGCACAAGTCGGCAGTAATCCGGTCTGACTGCATCTGACTGTATTGCATTTATGTTGAATTCAGTGTGAGAAGTCAGTTATTCCTGAGTTCCCACAATATAAATGTTATTGTTGGTTGTAAGAATAGAGCCATGTCATAACATTGTCATTTCTTTCCCCCTCTTCTTAGAGTCCACTGGAGCCCATGAAGGAGACTTTGCTCGGGAAGGATGCTAGAACAGGAATGAGGCTAGAACGGAGGTCCCGATGTTGCTCATCCTGATTGTTGCTTAGAAAAGGGGCAGAGGCATGGCCCTGCGGGTATCTCCATTTCCTAATGGGTTTGTTGCGGGCATTCATGCTGTGGGATGGGCTTTCATCCTGCCTTGCTTCTGGTTTCTCGATCGCCTATTGGCTTTGTGCAAGTCCACCACTCTGGAGCGAACCCAGCGACTAGAGCAGGAATGCTATCTCCATCCCTTCAAGGTCTTCTTCGGCTCAATTATCTTCCTCATTCTTTTTTTCGCAACAGCCCCCTTGGCCTTCCTGGGATTTCTGCTCTGGGCGCCTCTTCAGGCTTGCCGCAGGCCCTTTCTCTACCACAGAGAGACACCATCCTCACCAGAGAAGGAGACACACATGGGCTTTGAGCTGTCAGGAAAGGCATCATTTGGATTTGCCACAGCCAACCTATGTCTGTTGCCCGACAGCTTGGCTCGCTTCAACAACCTGGGGCACACCCAGCATAGGGCGGCTGTCATTGGGCAGCACATTGCGCAGGGTGTGTGTCGACCTCATATCCGCATTTTCGTTGACTCCCCCAGCAGCTGTGGAACTCTTAGCCCCTCCAACAGCATACTTCCCACAGCTAACTCGCCTTCATACGGGGCCACTGATAGAAATGCACAGCCTTCAGTGGGTCATCATTCCGATTCAGCTGAGGTGCATGTTTCAATCCCAAAGTCCGATAGTCACGTCGTCTGTGTGCCTCATGATGACACAGAGGAGCCCTCGACTGACTCACCTTCTCCCTGTTTAAACACCAATCACAACTCCAACCAGCGGGGCCGAGCAAGTCACCGGAGTGCTCCTCGAGCTTTGCTCTCCCAAGGTCTCCGCCAAGAGGACGATGTACCTTGGGAAGTGTCAACATTGTTTCCAGCCAATGTTGACATACTGTGCCTAGAAGAGGTGTTTGATAAGAGGGCGGCCCAGAAGCTCACTCATGCATTAAGACCTGTTTTTGGACACATACTGTATGACGTTGGCGTGTATGCCTGCCAGCCACCATGCAGGTGTACCTCTTTCAAGTTCTTTAACAGTGGCTTGTTCTTAGCCAGCCGGTTCCCTGTGCTCGAGGCTCAGTACCACTGCTTTCCCAACAGCCGTGGGGAAGACGCTCTAGCTGCCAAGGGCCTCCTTTCCGCTAAGGTACCTTGCTTAATATCATGTATTAAGGAACTAACAGTTAATGCAGTTGCCATTTTTTTTGTGTTGTAGAATTTATATTAATTACTTGTGCTTTTGTCACAGTATGAACGCAGTGAAAAGAGATTTAATGCATGTTTTTGAATTTTTTAGGTGCTAATAGGGCTCAATCAGAAACAGAAGAAAGTGGTTGGCTATTTTAACTGCACACATCTTCATGCACCAGAGGGTAAGTCTAATTTTCAGATTTGGACTAAGGTCAACTCAAAGTTTTGAATTTTCCTTTTAGAAAACAAAGATAAGATAGGTCTGTGATGGCTGGTCTGTGTTTGCTTTAATCAGGGGAAGGGGAAATTCGCTGTGAGCAGTTAGACCTGGTTACCAAGTGGATTGGGGATTTTCAAGCTGCCAACAAACTGCCCGACGAGGACGTTGCTTTTGATGTGCTCTGTGGAGATTTCAACTTTGACAACTGCTCACCTGGTGTGTCTCTGACAATTTATTTTTCTTTTTTCTTTTCTAAACTGAAAGCATCTTTACCAAAAAACGTTTTGTGTTTTTTTTTGTATTTTTACACTTTTGTCTGTTCGTGTAGATGACACCCTGGAACAGAATCACTGTCTGTTTGAGGAATATAGAGATCCTTGCAGGGCAGGGCCTGGAAAAGAGAAGCCCTGGGTCATTGGTGCGTACCATTTTAAACCATTAGACTACAGCAAATACTCCATACATACAAGACAAATAATGACAAATCATTTGGTATTTCATTGGTTTGAATCTAAAGGTACTCTGCTGGAGCAGCCCACGTTGTATGAAGATGACCTAAACACCCCAGAAAGTCTACAAAGGTACACTCTGTTCCATTTCCTCAAACCTCTGCAAAGCACAAATACCATGACATGACCAGCACTCCTCACTCGCTGTTTATTCACTGAAGCTGATCTCTGATTATCTCTGTAGAACTTTGGAGAGAGAGGATCTGAGAAAGCAGTATGTCTCCCCTCCTGTTCCTGTAGAAGACTCCCCCTTGGTTTACCCTGAGACTGGCCAGCCGTGGATCGGACGCCGGATCGACTACATCTTGTACCGCGAAAACTCCATTTCAAAGCACTGCCATACAGTATGTGTCCTTGTGTGTTTTTACTCTTTCCTCTACCCAGTCTTCTTCTTCTTCTTCTTCTTCTTCTCCATTGCTTCTGTCTCATTGCAGTTTCAAGTTACTTTGAAAAGCCACAAATAATTCATGAAAAACAGTCGGTACTGATAGAAAAGGTATTTTATAACAGCAAGTTATCCCCCCCAGTAAAAAGCATAAAGCATCATAAAAAAAACATGCACTCTCTCTCTGTCTCCATCCAGGAAATTGAAGAGGTTACCTTCATAACCCAGCTGGCTGGCCTTACGGACCATATTCCTGTGGGCTTGAGACTGAATGTTATTATGAACTCTGTTGATTGATGGCGACTTCGGTGAAGCCAGCATCACTTACAAACAAAGGGAACAAAATATATACAAAAATGGACATTATTACGATCTCAAATATCAATATCAAAGTACGAATGCTTTGTTAACATACTTGAATTTGTGGTTCCTATGACAATTTCCTGACCAATTAAGTTAAGCTTCAGGTGGAATTAGTATGGATTTATTGAAATTATATAATGTTTACAATTTTATATGTAACGCACAGTTAAGGGCAGAGGTATTGATTTTGTATACCAACATATTTTTCAGATTTTTCATTGAGAAATTTTTCCTACAGAAATAAATGTACATAATTAATTATACTTCTTGTCTCTTGCTTTTTATTTGCCATCAATTAGAAAGTTGCATTATTTGAGTATGCCCTATGACCTATTTGGTGTTCTGAGGTCGCCACACTTTTTGACCGACAGAGGGTGCTCTATATATTCATTTCAGCTGGGGGACCAACGAAGAAGTCGTACTAGCCAATCAGAAACCAAGGACGAGAACCATTTCCTGTTTGTAGCTCTTGATATTCTCGCATGGACGACACTGCTTGTGTTCAGACACGGTTAAGAAACTTACAGAGCATCAACGCAGTGATGTTGTGATGTTGTATAAATTGAAATCATGAATATTCTTAATCGCTCTCAGAAGCTGGTGTCATCGGTATTTAGAAGTAGCGTTTTAATGGAGCAAACTGTTTCTAGAAGCCTCTGTTCTGTCCCCAAAGCTCACAGTGTGTCCTCACGTCAGCACAGGTATCATGTGACGTCATCCACACGTCACTTAGAAACAAGAAGATTCTATTCAGAGTTGCGTGATGAAAACAGTGATTCAAAGAGGAGCTCTGCCATGTGTCCGGAGGAAGAGCTGGACAGCAGGGCCCTGAGTCAGAGTGAGTAACTGAAGAGGTCATGTGACCGATAGATGATTTAAAGCTGACTAAGCTTTTAAGTTATTTCAAAGGAAAAAAATGTTTACAGCTTGTAAAATGTGCGGATGTTTCTTTTTCCTAATCTTGGATTAAATTAAATGTAATGAGATTTGAAAGAATTATCAATTAACGTATTTGATTAGTTTATTGACAGAAAATAGTTAGGCAGAAAAAAGTTTTTTATGATATTATCTTCTTAAACGTGATGATACCATATATGATAGCAAACTGATTATCTTTGTATTTTGCACTGTTGGTTGGATAAAACAAGATACTTTAATACATCACCTCGGTGTTTGGGAAACTGTTATAAACAATATCATTGTTATTTGATTAATGACACATTGTAGTTTGCAGCAACCCTTAATTTGAATGTCTTTGAGTTCTGTTTCTTAAACAAAACAAAAAATAGAGATGTCACCTTTGGGAAACATTTATGGGTGCAACTATCAGTTGTTTTAATTAATGATAAATCTGCGGTTTATTTTCCTGAGTAATCGATTCATAATAATATGTCCTCAAGTAGTCCAAACTCCCGACACAGCCTGAGGTGATGTGTTCTAATACCTTATTTTGTCCAACCAACAGTCCAAATCCCATTGTTATTTAGTTTGATATCATTATAAGAAAAGCAGCAAATCCTCCCATTTCAGAAGTTGAAACCAGTAACGGTGTCTTTTTTTTTGTTTGAAAATGACTTAAAACAATTAATTGAATATCAAAATAGTTGCAGAGTAGTTTTCTGTTGATTGATTAATTGATTAATCGTTTCAGAATTAGGAAATGTGACATGACGTGCAGACTGAAAGATAAAGCGTTTAACCAGGAAGATAACCTGCAAATGAGTTGCAGCCTTGTTTTCTGTCGTGGATAAGTTCCTTCAGTCGCCCTGCATTGCTTTGATTATTGTATGTGATGACATTTCTCTGTTTCAGCACAAATATACCATGTATTAAGTGAAAAAGGATACACGGTAGCACTCACACATTTTTGATTGTCAGACAAAATGTTTTAACCCTTGTTTTCTGTAGGAACCCCTGACACTTTCACTCTTGACGTGTTGGTGTCTCTACTGCGTCAGGAAAATGCCGTGGACATCTGTGTGATTAAAGTACCAGAGCACATCAAATATGCAGAGTACTTCATCGTTGTCAGCGGTGTATCAGCGAGACACCTCCGCGCAATGGCCCTTTATGCCATCAAAGTGGTAACTAACATTTGAATTCTCATTGTAAAATTTCGATATGTGCAACCTGTGTTTGTTTTTAAAACTTACACAATGGATGATTTTTCCTCTAGTACAAGTTTCTGAAGAAAACTAGAGCTCCAAATGTCAATATTGAAGGGAAAGATGCAGAGGACTGGATGTGTATTGACTTTGGTATGTAAAACTGAGAGTTCCTATCTTCTAATGTCAAAGACAGTTGTTTATACAAACTGATGTTTGTCGATAGAGCTCCCAGTGGTGTTCACTGTCCTGCTCCTCTCTTTGTCTCAGGAAATATGGTTGTTCACTTCATGCTACCAGAGACCAGAGAAGTGTATGAACTGGAGAAACTCTGGACTCTCCGCACGTATGATGAGCAACTAAAGAGCATGCCCATTGAGACTCTACCAGAGGACTTCATATATGATGTTGAAGTCACAAAGTGACAAATCATCTGAGCTGTGTGCACAGAATTTACTACTTCTTTGTGACTTTGGATGCATCCTTCCTGTCCCTTTGTGTAGAAAGGCGTTTTTTTTTTTGTCACTTAAAATGATTTGTGTTTGAAATTGAAAGGGATTGAACAGCAGTATTTTGGGAATAACTGCCCCCATCATATTGATTTATCATATACACTTTTCTTTTCACATTATTTAACCATTATGGGGCATCAGGTGTTATTTCTATATTAACATTGTTTATGTTTAACTGATTTTTGTGTATGCTGGAAAAAAATATGAATGTTGTAACATATTGTGGTGGTTAAAAATAAATTATTTTAAAACCATTCTAGATATCCTATATATATATATATATATATATATATATATATATATTTTTTTAATTATTTTTTTAACATTTTCTTGTGGGTATTTTTCTCAGCTGAATTTCCCTTTTCTCTTTTTTGGTTAAAATTACTGACCTAAAATGCCGTGGAGATAAAAACTAAAGCATCATGAAAATAAAATATTCAAGAAAGTAAGAGAATTGAAAAGTCCGACCAGGGCACATTACTAAAGTAAGTCTACTGTCTCACCAGCCATCGGAGGTTACTATTTGTCTGGGAAGGGCAAGTTTTAGGAACATGTTTTCAGAAGAAATAGTTTTGTGGTGTTACCAAAACAAACCATTCAAACAGATGCTCGCTCCCAACAAGAAAAAAGAGGTTGTTGGCCAAAGTGTTATTACTGATGTGCATTCACTCAGCACTAACGTGCGAAGAGATTGCTCAGGGAATTGGTAAAAAAGGCAGGTCGGTCAGCAATTATGCTACTCAGAAAGCTTCTGCAGGCTAAAACTGTGCAGTCTTCTGCAAATCATCAGATGCTACATGAGTGCACGAATACACACACACACACACACACACACATACACACACACACACACACACATACACCAACCAGAATCCTTTTCATTTCCTAGCAAGTGACCATTCCGGTTCATTCACTTGTTTTAAGTCATGCTGGATAAGAACATTAGGTAAATGTAAAAATGTAATGAAGCGAGAGATGCCTACGCAGAGCCTGATGGGACTTGTTTGAATGTTTTTGTGTCTTGGGATTGTGTTGTCACTTATATGCTCTGAAGAATGACTCACAATAAAAGTGAATCTTTAACCCCATTTTTGTGAATGCTGTTTCATACTGTCTAAAACCATTAAACCAACTGCTCTCTAGTGGATTAGCAAAAGGACATAGAGGGAAAATTGAAAGAAGTGAAAGAAAAAGATTAGTTCTGTGTTTGAATCAAAAGGAGCTACTTTGGCAAATGTTATCATTAGCAGCACAGCCATTTTACCAACTGTTGTGTAGCCATTAATGGTAATAGTGTTAGTGTACTCTATGATGGAGGAGATTGAGGGAGATAAGTTGAGTATCTTTCTTGCATTGTATGTTTTGTTGCTGTAAAATGTATCCTTAATTTGGGGATATAAATCCATCATCGTGTTTCTGTATGTCAACATGTTGCACAAAAAAGAGAGCAAATTAATCGGAAACTTTTCATTATTCCCTGGTATGCAATTCACTGTGAATAAATTTCACTTTCAGCTTTAATCTTCCCATCTACCACGTTATATTCAGTTATAATTAGTTATATTCAGTTATTCTGGTACTGCATTTGCTGTATAACATTTTAAATTTTTTAAAGTTTCATATGAGTCTGTGTCCTGCAGGTGGGTTGGCACTTGGCTGCAGTTTGGTGCTCTCTCAGTGGAAGGTGTTTATGAGGAGAATAGACTGGTGTATTAGAGAGCACATCAAACATATTAGACATGACACTTAAAGGGCTCTCTGAGCTTTATCCACCTGGCCCTCATTTAATCAGCGAGGTACTCGGCAAGCTGATGTGACTAAGTATTTAAATCAGGCATTTATTGTTGTCCTTTCTCCATACAGCACATCCATTATTTCAGAAATAAAGGAGGTGAATGGTTCTTTATCAAGTAAGACACCAGTGACTTTGCGAAAATGTATCAGAAAACATAGTGTTTCATATTGCTGTACATCATTTTTCTACTCCTTAAGCTGCTTGTGATCGAAGGAGTCACTGGAGGAATAGGAGAAATAGTAACCACAAGGACACATCCTTTCTATTTCAAACCTGACAATGTTCATTACTTGGCTCAGCAGAAGTATTTATGTTGACAGATTTGTATAGAGGTCAACTGATAGGGAGTGATATTTTGATTGTATTGAAATAAAAAATGTATATATATTCTGTTTATAATGTGATGTTGAAATGTTATAGTTCGTATGTACTTTTCCTGGAAAGACTGTGCTGATGCTCTAGAATAGAGTTCTCCTATGACTGTCAGAGGAAACGACAGCACCAAACTGCTGTCAAATTTAACAAGTGCTCTTCAAAGAAAATAGTTACCATCAAAGTAATCTTACCATTTAGGGACTGAAAGCTTTTTGTGCACTCTATCAACCAACAATTGGAAATCTATGGGTTTGAGCGATTTACTGCCCTATCTTGTATGATTTGGTGTAATTTGGAACTATGCTTCCTGCTTTTGCCAAAATGGTTTAGTTATTGTCTTAATACAACTGTGTGTCAGTCAGTAGTGTTAAAAGGGGAGTCATTGTTTTGCATTCATGTAGATTTCTTATATGAGATGGAATCGTAGGAGGATGCAAAATCAAAAGGTTTATATTTATGAGACTTATCAATTGCAAATGTGATAACAAGAAATACATCTACACTTTCTTTAATCAGTTTCAGAAGAGGATTATATATTTGAGATTAATTATCCGTACTTAAATTAATTAAGGTTTTTGTTTCTTCATGCAGACCCCTCTGCAATTCTCTACAAACTGAAACATTATCTTCCCAAACATATTTTAACTTAATGTGAAAACAACAGACCGTCATCGGTCATTTGAAGTTACACATCATTGGTTTTATTGAGACTTGTCATGCTGGCTGTGACTCTTAAGTGGACATTCTAAATGAATAGAGGTCTGTTTCCATTTGTGCCGATACTAAAAGTTGTTTTTGAACAGAAGTGAAATTTGCTGTAATGAAGGGTACTCTTTTCTGCCCTTCAAACATGTCACGGTTTTCTCGTGTATTTAATGTATAAACAAAATGATTAAGGATAAATTAACTACAATTTAAATTCATATGAATAAATTATGTGCACATCCATGAGTTTATGCACAATTAAACTCATTGTTTAATTTGTGGTAATTTAGGAATAATTACATTCTCAACGCACATGTTGACTTCAGCAGTACATTTTTAATAAAACATTTTTCAATATATCAAAAAAACACTACATGTATTCCTTAAAGTCAAATAATTCTGTGACGACTACTTGTTTTAGTCTTTTCACTTTAATGTTTCACAAAAGTTTCTCCATTTGTTAACTGCTTTGACTCTTAGGCCGTTCTAAACTAATGAGGAGAACATAGTTCTCAGGAGTACCCTGAAGTGAATGAAATGACCCTCCCTCTTTTTCTGACACACACACAGTATAAAACACAGGCAATGTTGGGAATCTGAAAGAGGAGCCTTGAACAGCGAGAAAATCAACTACAGCAGAATTTGCATTGTGTTGCATTATAATGTAAGCATTTACTTTATTTAACACCTTTTTATTAAAAGACACACTTTTTGATTAAATGTCAGTATTGGATTAGGCAGCTTTCATAGTGGAGTATCAATCCAGTATGGAGCTTCTACTTCAGATTCTTGCATTGCACCATTGTTGAATAATACTTTTTTGTATTTTGACTGTGATCCAGGATTCGCTCCAGTGCTGTGATGTCGCGGAGTATTCTGGCTCTCTGCCTCTTGGCTTGTTTTCACTCTGGCACAAGCGCATATCCAGTCAAACCTGCCAGTCCCCGGGAAGGCGCACCACCTGAGGAGCTCGCCAAATATTATTCTGCATTGAGACACTACATCAATCTCATTACAAGACAGAGGTTAGTTCTTCAATTTCTAAAACATACTGTAAGTTCAAATATTTTTTGAAAGCACATGCAAAGAAGTATTGATTTGTTGTTGTGCTCTTTTTTTATGCATAGGTACGGGAAAAGAGACACCCCAGATACTGTATTTTCTGATGTGTTTATGACGGAGAGCGCAGAGAGTATTCCAGGATCAAACTACGTCAGGTAAATTATTTCAAAAGGCTGCTTTTTATTCATTCTATATTGCTTTTAATTATTTATTTATTTTCTAATTTGTGTTGTCTATGTTGGATATATGCAATATAATGTATGATATTGCATGACAGAATATGTGAGATGAAATACCAAAAAATACAAACAAACTTCAATACAATGTATGGTGTAATTCAATTTAACAGTCATGCAAAAAATACATTCTTGTGTAGCTTCAGTTAATGTTCACACTTTGTCATAAAAGTGTTGAATTTTAAGGTTAGTGGTGGATGGGACTGGATTGGAAAATGATTAATGTTTTACTACACTTACTTCCTCTTGAATGTGAATAGGGACGGGGAACTTAACTTGAAATTATGCTAAATACTTATCTTGCTTGTCTTGTAGGTATGATGGTCTGCCACTGTGGTGAAGCTGTCATATTCGGGATAACTGTCACATAACTGCTGCAATATCTTTAACTGACATAAAATGAACTTGTACTGCATGGAATAAACATTGTGTAATGCAACTACTTTGGTCTGTAATGTTGTCAGTGCTACATTAAAACATGTTATTGACGTGTTAACCCAGTGTCTCACAAACATCCAGCAGTACAGTACTACTTTGCATGTGAGAAGTGTAGTAATATTTTGAACACAATATAATATTTGTTTCATTCACTGATGGAGTAACAGTGCTCTCTACTGGTGAACAGGCACCTAATATTTTGAGTATTTTTCAAGTTAGGCAAATATCTTATACTTCATGTCTGCTGCTTGTGTTCTTTTTGAGGAGAGTTAAATAGAAATTAGCTGTAACTTGAGTGAACCACAGGGTTGCATTTATAGTACTTTGTTATATTAAACCAGCTCAGATGTACCTCCATCTTGCCTGATAACAGATTAACACTTTAATCCAATCAAGTGACCTGGATACATCAAAAGGGAATCACGAGACTCTGTTATGACACCTGGTCCAAGCTTCATGGCTCTCTGTGACTACGAAAGCGCCAAAGCAGCTTCTGTGCAGCTGTAACTAGATTTAGTGAGTGGGATGGTGCTTCATGTTGATGGGTGGTGCAAATTAGATTATTTTTAGCCAGATGTGGGGATGGAATATCTCAGCTGCCATTAATGGAGGCAAGATCAGATACAGTAATTCTTCCTAATGGGGTAAGTGTTTCATCAAAGTCAAATTCTTAGATATGTTGTCAGTAGACAATGATATGGTGCATGATGTTTTGCCAGAGTAAGAAGAGGTTGTCATTACTGTTATACTACTCAACAGTAAACTCTCTAAATGTATATCTACTTTGGCACATTTTAAAATTCAGAACTAGAGATACTAAGTCATGGTAGCTGGTCAAACTGAGCAAAGTCGAAGGGCTATTGTTTTGAATGAATGGTGACCAAATAGTTGCATTGAGCTGAATATTAAATCAAAAGTAAAGTTGTTTCACATCTATGCTTAGGGGCCATTGCATTTGATTGGGCAAAACAATATTTGCATAAACTATAGATGCAATTCACCTCCACACACATGCTTTCAGCTACCTGTATTTGCTGGAGGTTAAAGGTCACAGTGCTGAGCAGGACTTCACTGTGTGTGTGTGTGTGTGTGTGTGTGTGTGTGTGTGTGTGTGTGTGTGGATGAGCTGAGGGAAGCAGCAGCAACTTAACCAACCTGAATGTTGCGCAAGTTGTCTGCGAATTAGAAACCTGTGGAATGGAGAACAGCGTGGACGAGTGACACTGGTTCAGTTAGGTAACGTATCATTCATTCATTCATTCATTCATTCATTCATTCATTCATTCATTTGACCAGGAACTGGAGCCTCTAGTTAGGAGCAGCTTAACGCTAGCTAGCTAGCCACATGCTAGCACACATGCTATCACAGTTAGCAACGTGGACGTCCAGCTAGTTGTACCTTACGGCTAATTAACCAGAAACACGTGGACCGGCTCAGTGAAGAACAGGTTCATCTCGCTGCCTGCTCCTGTGTGGTAACATACATGTGTGTCTGAACTGTAGTCACATGTGAGTGTTTGCTATGAGTCGTTAGCATTGCTAGCTACATGAGCTACATGTAGTCAGCGCACATGAGAGCCTGACAGCAGCTAACTGAGCTTTAACATGTAGCAGACAGCAGCAGGTCGGTGGGCATGAAGGTTAACATGATCATTAACATGATCAGTGTTAAGGTACCGACATGTGAAGTGCTCACACGTGTTCCAGTTAGCTTCACTGCAGGTTTAAATCACTGCAACACGTTTCTGGAAGACTGACTTTGGTTCTGCTCCGACTGTGAGTTACTTTATATATATATATTCAATAAATACACATACTATACAACTACACAGACAATAAATACACATACTATACAACTACACAGACAATAAATACACATACTATACAACTACACAGACAATAAATACACATACTATACAACTACACAGACAATAAATACACATACTATACAACTACACAGACAATAAATACACATACTATACAACTACACAGACACAGACAATAAATACACATACTATACTATACATACTATACAACTACACAGACAATAAATACACATACTATACAACAAAATAAAGATAGAATGTCCTTCCATGACATCAGACATATCTCCCCTTGTGTGAGCGTAAATGCCCCCATGGACATAACTACTATAGATGGTGAATGTCTCTAAACGGGTGATTCATCAAGACTGGCTCCTAACTTATATGAATTGTGAATTAGCTCAAAGTGTGTGACTGTTTAGGAGTACAATACACTTTACTGAGGTATCTGACCTCTCAGTTCTCACAACAATAGAGATCTTTGCTGCTCAGTGTTTAAATGTAGTCAAAATAGTGGTTTAATGTGCTATTAGTGTATTTTAACACCCTCTGCAGTAATACATGGATATAGTTAGTTTAGGGTCCAGACATATTGGATCCTATTTTGAGGTTTTATGGTGGAGAATTGTA
This sequence comes from Anoplopoma fimbria, assembly GCF_027596085.1. Lineage (NCBI taxonomy): Eukaryota > Metazoa > Chordata > Actinopteri > Perciformes > Anoplopomatidae > Anoplopoma > Anoplopoma fimbria. The sequence continues at coordinate 802,886 of NC_072468.1, forward strand.
GCAAACTCCAAAATGTTTATGGCTGTAAACAAGTCTGATTTGACCATTTTTTTTGGAAAGGGCCAGGCACAGTGGTTGCTTTCATTTCAACCCTATGTGAACATACGTCAACAACTACTAAAACAATCTTCATTGTAATTCAGTGAAATGGAGCCTCCAATATGTGTCTCATGAAATGAAAGGCTTCCTTTTTGTGATATTTGATCTTTTTAAATCTGCAGAAGACAAGTAATATTCCCAGTCTTACTCTTTCTGAGCTGAGCTTTATCTGACTGTGTGGCAGTTAATGAGCTTCTGTAAAGAGATATAGGTCATGTGATTAACTTAGCCAATCACAAAGGCTGCATTTACAATACTACTAAATGAACAGGAGAAGTCTGGGCAAAGAAGGCAACCCAGGGGTAGAGAGGACCTTACTTACCAGCACGAGCTGCTTTTATCACCTAGGTGGGTTTTTAAGGTTGTCTCTTGAAATTTGACCGTATAAGAAGAATAATATATATATTTTTTTCCATTGTCTCTTCAGTCCAGAGTTACCAGATGAGTCTTTTGTAAAAAAACGTGGGGCTCCGTGTCGGGTGATGCACTGATGATTTGAACACAGTTTGGTGGTGAGTTTGTGCCTTTCTCTTTTTGGGGTGGGGGGGGCTTTGCATGATTATCTGCCCTTGTTGCTGTCTTTGCTGACCTGGTATAGATGCAGTCAAGTGCTGTGATTCATTTATGATGTTTTTGCAGGTCACTCTGTACTGTTAAATGGGACCTTTGCTCAGAAAGCACATGTTTTTGTTTGTCCACCTAGCCACTAGGGCCTTGGTAGGGCTGTTTTTGCCTCACTCTGTTTGGAGGTCTTGTTTGCACAGAGTGCCCAGAGAACACCCTCTGTCTGCCTGGCACAACCTTTAGCCAGAAAGGCAGGAGACTCATCCTTTGTCACTCAATGACCCTCTTTGTCATTCCCTCTATTTGTTATAGCTCTCTGTGCTAACATATGCATGAAACATACAAACATGTTTTTCTGTCTCATGCATCCACACTGTATCTTCAACAATTTGCTCAACAGCAACATATGTTAGTAAATGTCAGTTAAGCTTGATTAACTTCATAACATGGCTTGTTCAGTATGATCTTAGTGTACAGACTAATGACTTGAAGGGTTTTTTTCTACCTTCTCCAGCTCTCCAGTTGCCTTGGTTTCTGTAAGCAGGCAGTTGGGCGGCTTTCCACCGTGTTAAAAGAGTTTCACCGTCCTGAGCTGAGGAATATTAAACATGACTGTGGCCAATGCAAAGTCTGGCAAAGGTAAGCTGTCAATACAAAGCTCAAAGACAAAGTCCTAACTTGTCTTTTGCACAGAACTGTTGCTGTGTGCCACATTTGACAGCTTATTACCATTTGAATGGTTCTGTGCCCACTACCCAGGGATGTGTGGGTGGTTTTGCAGCCGCCTCTGAACTTTCACATTTGTTCCTCAATAACCACACATAACAAAAAACAACAAATTTGCCACATGATGTACTTGCAAAACAAGGTTTTGGCTCAAATAGTGACTGCATTTCTGCCTTCTTCTGATTCAAGTTGTAAAATATGCAAATGGACTGCTTATTCTTTGAAATAAAGAAAAAAGAATGCCGTACAAACCAAATTTAATGGAAAGGTGATAATTGGATTTTATTGAAATTATGAGGACTAAAATCATTGAATATGAAATGACTTGCTGTATTTGTCAGGATTTGCGCTTCAGTTTCTTGCAGTGTGCTCTCAGTCTCTACAAGGCAGATCTGTTAGAGAACAATTCCTTTGTGACTCTGTGTGCGTGCTTGTTGCTGCTGCAGGGGAAATAAGGGATGTTCTCTGTAAATTGGCCCATTGATAGACTGTCCACTATTGTTCTTGCCTTGTAAGCTCTTATTACAGTCACATTGTTAGTTTGTTTTTTCATTGGCTTAGAATTTCATTTTTTTATTTTACTGGCTGTGTGCTTTGTCACTAACTTATCGGCTTGCATTCGCAAAGCAGTAACACTCTAGCTCAAAAGAAGTAACAAGTGTGCTTGGCGTTCTGTTAACCCAATCTTCAAACTTTTCCCGTTCAGCCATGCAGCAGGTACTGGACAACCTGAAAGACCTGCCGTCAGGCTCAGGAGCCAAAGATATTGACCTCATATTCCTCAGAGGCATCATGGAGAGCCCCATCGTCCGCTCCCTCGCAAAGGTAAAAAACATGCACATCATACACACACCGTTACAATCTCATTTACTGGCCATCGAGCTCTAGCTCTATTTTAAAAGCGGAGCAAATGTCACTGTGAGGTCGAGGAAATTAAGATGTAACAAGTTTCACATGATGCCAACTATCCAGGACGACTGCTTCCCGGCAGTGTACCCTGTGAGGCTAAATAACATATTCCATTGAGAAAGGAACATTTTTGAGGGCCTGAGGGAGAAATAGTTCAAGCTTATCTCTCTTTCTAAATCATACATCGTGCTTTAACAAGTATGTACAGCATCTTGTCATGTGCTAGCCCCGTGATGTTAACTAACCTTGCTGTGTGCTCACTGTTGTGGTGTCGAGGTTTAAATTACTTGCAGGAAATGTTTCCTGGCCAGTGCGAGGTATAACTATGCTCGTCTTTTAGAAGAGAGAAACAACTATGAGATTTACATATTCACCTAAAGAGGACTTATCGTATGAATACATTCTTATGAGCCTGCATGTGACATAGGTAGTGGAGCTAAATCTAAATTGCTTGTTGAATCACATATTTTCTGATCTAGGCAGCCCCCAAAAATACTGTGTTGTTGTAATTCACAGTTTGTTGGTTGGTAGGCACTCTAGATAATCAAATCTATGTGAACAAACATAAAAAATGTCATGTCCCCTTTTAAAAGTAATGTAAAGCTTTTGCTTAAGCTTGAGTAGACAGAACACATTCTCTTTTAACACCAGTTAAATTAAATTGTCTCCGATGCAGATTTAGGTCACAAAGTTCAACTACAATATCTATGAATAGAATGATTTCTATAGAAAAAGCCTGTCACAAAGGCAAGCTCTTGTCCTCCTTTCTAACAAACGGAACTATACTTTCCTTGGATTCACCTTTCACCTAGGTTCAGGTGATGTGGCTTGCACTTGCTCGACAAAATTGGTGAACTTAAAGTGTTGTTGTTCTGATTTAGACAGAGTAAAGGGTTGTATGCTCAAAAATATCAACCAGAAAAGATTTTTGGGGTTCAAAAGTAATGATTTGTAACTCTAACCACATTTCCCCCACCCCTAATACAAATAAAGAGGTTTATTTTCATTTTATTTACTGTGTGGTGCTCCAAGCTCTCAGCAAACCGCCTGATGAAGTGAATTTGTTTGTGTGTAGGCCCATGATCGTCTTGAAGAAGTTAAGTTAAAAGCTGTGCGGGACGATAATGTTCAGCTGGTCACAGAGATCTTGGATTGCCTCAACAACCTGCCAGAAAAAGATGCTACCGCTGCCGAGCTTGTCAAAATCCTTCAGGAGCCGCACTTTAAGGTATGTTTGACCTATTTCCTCTTGTACACATTTATTAATGGGAGAAAATGGATCAGAGATTTGTTGAGTGAACGGTCTAGCTTGTGTTCTACTTGTGTGGGAATAGTAGCAGAACATTTTACGTCAACCACTGGATAATATTCTCTGAAGGGGTAGCAGCTCTGCTTCCTCGTCGCCCTTTTTATTCTCAATCACTTGCATGTTGCGGTATGGGAGGGTGGGGTTGTATTTCCTTGGGCCAATAGCAGGCTGAGTTTTGTGGGTAAAGTCAGGGGGAGAAGACCTGTCACCTACAGTTTCAGTAAACCTTTGCATTGCTGATGCAGTTTAAAGTCTCTGAACAATGCTAACTCTATGTTGTGGCTGCTAGGGTAAGAAAATGATTTATCTTCTCAATTGTATCATTAGTTGAACATTTATAAAAGTTTTTTTCCCAAATGCATGTTGCAGTGGCAATCACTGTTAGATATTTGTATTTTGGTACATGAACCACATACTATTGATTGTTGTCTTAGTGAGAAAAAGGTTTAAATGCACTTGAGGAAAGGTAAAGTATAGAGAATGTGACCATACTTTTATTACAGTCCATACTTCTCTCTCCTGTTCTTCTTTCTTCTGCCTCAGTCTTTGATAGAGGCTCATGATAAAGTAGCTGCAAAGTGCTATGAAATGCCCCACACTGCGGTGAACAGCAACGCCTTGTTGACGAGTTCACTCATGCCAGCTGATGCTGTCAGGATGATTGGCATCCAGAAGAAAGCTGGGGAACCACTGGTAAGGCATTTATATCAACCACAGGTCTGCAGAGGAAACGTGTTCACTGTTTTATTCATGACCTCTTTTATTGACCATTTTCTGAATAGCTTGACCTAGTTTTACATTTTAACTCGACATGAGTTGCCGCTTTCACAGCAACCGGACAGACCATGCCATAAAATAGACCTCCGGCATGATTTATGATGTGTGAATGTATGATACTAAACTAGACTCTTTCAGGGGGTTACGTTCCGTGTTGAGCGGGGAGATATGGTGATCGCACGGATCCTGCACGGCAGCTCGATTGACAGGCAGGGCATGCTGCACACAGGAGACATTATCCGCGAGGTTAACGGTCGTGCGGTCGGTCAGAGCCCCCATGAACTCCAGGAGCTGTTGGGGGACTGCAGTGGGAGCATCACACTCAAGGTCCTGCCCAGCTACAGAGACACACCGACACCTCCACAGGTGGGTGAAGAAAAAGGAGGCTGCTAATATGTTTTCCTGCCCAGTGATTCACCTGTGGGATACTAAAAATCCTGTGACATTGGGAAATCTGAATTGAATACTACTTTTTTTTAAATGAGCCCTTTTAAACTATATTGATGTCTTGAAATCGGTGTGTTAAGTTCACCAGAATACAGGATGTGTTTGTAGATGTGCAAGTGCCGGTGTGCAAAGTGCACAAGGCTGTCATACTGTACATGTCAGGCTGTGGGGGAGAGCTGCCTGACCTGGGTTATCTCAGAATGCCAGGCTTCTGAAAATTGAGCCCAGCGAGGGTCTATTAATAACACTCCTCACACTATCTGGGACACGCACCAGTATATCCACTGGAGTACCCCCTCCCCTTCTTACAGTAACGGGTACACACAGCAGCTGACACCGAGGAGCAGTGTGTAGGGTTATGTCAGACACTGACCTTTGTGATGGGGGGAGTTGAATGATCTAATTCTACTGTTTGGTTATGAGTGTAGGGAAAAGGGAAGTGGACATAATCTTGATTGTTGTGTAACATTATTTTGACATTTAACGAGCTGTCAGACACAATCAAGATTAATAAATGATTTAACATTAAAAAGCTAAATGTGACAATATAGTTTAATAGGTGTTTAAGGTGTCGCTCATTCCTGTTTTGTATGCTCTTTGTATGATTTGATTGTCTAATAGCTTAACACCTGATATTGTAGGTTTATCTGAAGCCCCACTTCAACTATAATCCAGCCACAGACAGCTTGATCCCCTGTAAAGAGGCTGGCCTGGCCTTTTCCAAGGGAGACATCCTTCACGTAGTCAACAAGGAGGACCCCAACTGGTGGCAGGTGAGAAGATATATTCCTGACAAGGACAGTGCTGCTTTGAACAGAGCTGCACATCTAATTAGAAGTGAGGTGGTGGCAGATACTTAGACATGGTGTCTTTTGCTCTGTGAAATATGTAATCTCTTAACTGCTCCGATTTCCGATTAGGCACGCAAAGTTGTTGGTGGAGCGACTGGTCTCATCCCCAGTCAGTTCTTGGAGGAGAAGAGGAAAGCTTTTGTGAGAAAAGACTTGGATACTTCTGGTACAGGTGAGTTCAAATCATGTTCACGCAATCCAACTCATTCACACCATTCTCCCGGCTTCTTTTTCTTGTTAAGCTAACCTGCTAGTCAGAAAAGACTTGGCTTTAGCACCACCATGTGGTGATCTGATGCTTACTTTAATTTTATCTCAGGGTTGATCTGCGGAACTGCGAAGAAAAAGAAGAAAAAAATGATGTACCTCACTTCAAAGAATGCAGGTGTGATTCACCATTTGATCTTATTTTTTGTACATAGAAGACATTTTGTGAAAAGTTTGCAGGGTGAAATTGTAAATGTATAAACAACATTACGGTACTCATCCAGCCTGTGAATTATGTTGGACAGAGTTTGACCGCTACGAGCTGCAGATCTATGAGGAAGTAGCCAAGATGCCACCGTTTCAGAGGAAAACGCTGGTTCTGATTGGAGCCCAGGGAGTTGGGAGGCGGAGCCTGAAGAACAGACTTATCGTCATGAACCCTCTGCGATATGGAACCACTGTACCCTGTGAGTGAGTGAGACAGGCGGCTGAGGTAATTGAATTCTCTGCAACTAGTTTTGCTGCCAGGGTAACACCTCTCCTCACCTTTAATCTCCAGTCACGTCACGACATCCGCGGGAAGAGGAGAGAGACGGCCAGAACTACTGCTTTGTGACGCGAGAGGAGATGGAGAAGGACATCAAGGAGAACCGTTATCTGGAGCATGGCGAGTATGATGCCAACCTGTATGGCACCAAGATCGACTCCATCCATGAAGTGGTGAATGCAAGGCGTACCTGCATCCTGGACGTCAATCCTCAGGTTAGTCAAAGGCTCACGATTTCAACGTGTAGATCTTTATTCCCCTAAATCTTTGGTTGTGACATATGATATTATATTTTTTTGCCCAGGCCCTGAAACTGTTGAAGACTGCTGAGTTTATGCCATTTGTGGTGTTTATTGCTGCTCCTGAACTGGATACCCTAAGAGCTATGCACAAAGCTGTGATAGATGCTGGACTAACTACCAAACTTCTCACGGTATGTTTTAAGAGCATTTAAGGTTCCTATATAGTTATGATGATGACCTTTCAGGGGTTATAACTCATGATATAGTTGTTGCCTTCATCATCCTAATGGGCTGAATCTCTCACTATAACAGGAGAACGATTTGAAGAAGACTGTGGACGAGAGTGCCAGGATTCGTCGGGCATATAGCCACTACTTTGACCTGACTATTGTCAATGACAATCTGGACAAGGCCTTTGACAAACTGCAAGAGGTGGTAGAGCGATTATTCATAGAGCCCCAGTGGGTTCCAGTCAGCTGGGTGTACTGATGTTTTACAACCTACTGGAAAGACATTGCTGTTCGAGCTGCTAGCTTGGTATGAGAGGGAATACCTTAAGGGACAGAGAATTCAACACTGCACCCATGGACACATCAGACCTGTGTGAATATGGGTCTTGCACAAAGCTGTGGCAGAGTCACCTTGATCTGAATTGCCAGATTTATTTCTAGCTCTCTATGCAACACCCAATGCACAGGAAGTGTACTTATTTATTGGCATTTAAAAATAAATAAATAAAAGAATACTTTCTATTCATGTGGATTGGGAGAAAATACTGGGCCTTGTGTCAGGATATTTTAAAAGCAAATGCGATTTTTGTCGTGTCCTGTTTTAATTCTTCCGCTCTGTATGTAAAATAGGTATTTATTTAGCAATAAATGAGGAGAGCTTGCTCATTGAAAAGAACGATACCTCAGTGTTACAGTTTACAGTGCATATGTCTCAGTACGTCATCTCATTTTGTCACTACAAACTTGTCATACATGTAGAATAGAATCATGTTTTTGAGACCTTCTTCCTCAAGGCTGCATTTATGCTCTGCTGTCTCTGCAGTTAAAACTCACTGTCACTGTTTTTTGTACAGAAAAAATAATAATTCTGTAGTGTTTACCCATTATTTCTCTTTCACTCAAGCACAACAGATTACATTAATTATGTTGATTGTTTGTCAGACATTTAGATCATGTAAGTATTTCTGACTGTTAGACCCGTCGATATGGTGCTGTCTTTGTTTAAAGAAACTTTCCACAGAACTCTTAACAGGGTACTTAAATCTCAGCGAACCATCCCTTTTGATGTGATATTACTAAAACTTAACTGTTTTAAATAAAGTTCATATTTACTTATAAAAGGTATATTTTACAAGAATTCAGAAAATATGTATTTTCAGATGTCAAATAAATAACTGGTGTTTTCTAATGATCCGCTTTGGTTTTGCTTTGCTCATTTTGTGGAATTTCTTGACAAACTTGTGTTGAGTATGTGTTCACAAACTGGAGGAGAAGATATTTAACGACCTGAGGCTATGCTTTTTATAGTATAGTGTGTCAATAAAAAATCATACTATAGTTGATCTTAAAAGGTCAGAGTATAGTATGTTGAAATAAACTCATGGTAACAAAAGTCAAAAATATTCATAAAAGGCTATAGTATATGTGGGCAAGAAAAAAAGTCATACTAAGTTATAGTATAGTATTAAAAAAAAAAAAAAGTCATTAAAAGTCATGGTATTGTTTTTCCAAATAACTCAAAGTATAGTATGTCGAAAACATGTCATGGTTTTTTATCTCCATTTTTTTAAATAAAAAGTTATAATATTGTATGTCGAAAATAAGTCATAAAACAGTCATAGTATATTCATTCATTTCCGTAACCTGCTTATCCAGTTAAGGGTTGCAGGGGTGCTGGAGCCGATCTCAGCTGTCAATGGGTGAAGGCAGGGTGAAGGCAGGGTACACCCTGGACAGTCTGTCGCAGGGCTGACATATATAAACAGATAACCATTCATGTTCACATCCACACTTACAGGCAATTTAGAGTCTTCAATAAACCTAAGCTGCATGTCTTTGGACAGTGGGAGGAACCCGGAGAGAACCCACAAACTCCACACAGAAGGTTGTCCAGCCCGGGAATTGAACCCAGGCCCTTCTAGCTGTGAGGCGACAGTGCTAACCACTACACCACCGCATGTTGAAAAAAGTAATAAAAAAGTAAATAAAAAGTCTATAGTTTGTAGCCTCATGAATGGTGAAAAGGATCCTTAACTAGTTTTAAACCCATACACAGACATTATATGGCAAACACTCTACCTGGTAAACAAATACAGAATATGAAATAAAGTCATGGTATTTTATGTTGTAAAAAGTAATGTAAAGTCATAATAGGGCAATTTGAATAGAAGTCATTAAAAGTCATGGGATAGTGGTTCGGAAAAAATTCATAGAATAGTTTGTCGAACAAAAGACATGAAAGGTCATGGTATAGTATGTTGAAATACAATCATACTATATTATGTTAAAAAAATCAATATGAGCCATAGTATAATTTATGTAAAAAAGTAATTGTATAGTAAGTCAATACTTAAGACTTAAAAGAATTTCAAGTCCAAAAAAAGCCATAGTACACTTTGTCAAAAAAACATGTATGTCGAAAAGAAGTTATGGTATAATATGTAAAAAAAAAAAAAAGTAATTAAAATAAATAAAAAGTTATGAAAAGTAATTATAATGTAGGTCAATATAAAATCATACTATAGTATGTAGACAATAGTCATCAAAAGCCCTAGTATAATTGTGTTAAAAAAGTAATTTTGTAGTATGTAAAAACGCATATGACAGTATTTAATGTCCAAAAAAGTCATAAAAAGTCATGGTATGGTATGTTGAAAATCTGAAATAGTATTTCATGTTGAAAAAAACACATAAAAAGTAATATAAAGTCTCATCCTATTTCATCTTAAAAAAAGTCATAAAAGGTCATAGTATAGTATTTTGAAAAAAGTCATAAAAGGTCATAGTATAGTAAGTTGAAAAAAGTCATAGTATAGTATGTATAAAAAAGTCAAAGTAAAGTATGTTGAAAATGTCTCATCTTAAAAGTCATAAAAAGTCATCATATAGTATGTTGTAAAAAGTCATGAAAAGTCTTAGTATAATAAGTCGAAAATAGTCATACTATATGTTTAAAACGTGTCATAGTATTTCATGTTGAAAAAAGTCATAAAAAGTCATTGTCATTGTATAGTATGTTGAAATAAAAGTCATAAAATGTCATAGTATAGTATGTATAAGGAAAATATAGAATGGTATGTTGAAAATGTGAGATAGTATTTTATGTCTAAATAAAAAGTCATAATATAGTGTGTCGAAAAAAAAGTTTTGAAAAGTCAAAGTATGGTATGTTGAAAAAAGTAATAAAAAGCCACAGTATAGTATGTCGTAAAAAAGTCATAAAAAGTAATTGTACTCAAATGCTCCAAGTAATATGTCCTTAAAAGTCATGCTATAGTATGTCAAACTCCTCAAGAATGGCGTAAAGGATCCTTAACCAGTCTTGAACCCATTTGTTGGACTACATTTCAATCCATTAGATGGTAATGTTTTTATTTTTTATTTTGTAAAAGCAATTTGCAGTCAAAGGTGAAACAACACAGATATGTTTATAGATTTGTAGTGGGACTTGCAATGCCTTAATAGAACTAGGATACTGATGTAGTGACTCTTCCTCTTTTATATGTTCCTCGTCCTATATCAGGAATTAAACGACACCCTACAGCCAATCAGAATCTAGTATTCACCCAGACAATGGTGGTAAAAAAATAACAAATGCAAATCTGTTCATAAAATGTCATTTTAAGGTTACAATGAAACAAGATTCTTCTTTTAAATACTATGACCCAAAAAGGTGTGAAGGTGAGGCTTGAAGGTGTGGCTTAACTTTTAGTAACACACAACTTTACATAGTTGCCTTACAGAATAATTGTCTTAGTGGAAATTCTACTTCACCAAAAAGAGAAAAAAACCAAACATTCATAGATAACAATTGATCTACTTGATCCACTTTACCTCATTCTAGTGTTAAGTCTCAAGTTTTGGGAGGATATTAATCTGTCTTCAGTTCAATCACAGTTGGCTAACGAGGCAAGACCTCTGACAGCGATACACAGGACCAGAGGACGGTTTCCTGAGAGGGAGCTTATTTCTGTCTTCACTGTGTTTCCATCTCTCTTCAGGGACACATTAGAGGAGGCAAACAGAAGTTCAGTCTTTTCATAGACGTCTTCTGTCAGTGCAGCTAAGCCTGAGCTGCTCAGAGGCAACTCCCCCTTCCCCGATACGCACTGCACCTGGAACAGACGTGACAAGAAAATAAAAGGCGGTTAAATCAATGGGATGCACAATGAAATAAAATAAAAAAACTCACATTACATGTTTTTGTATTCTTGTTTGTAAAAACTGACTTTACTTACCAGTAGCTCCAGAGCCGGTAACACAGTGAGGCTGCAGCACATTCCCAAAACAGAAAGACAATCATGTGTCATCTCTGAAAGATAGACCCAGATACAGGATGAAAACAGAGCTTGAGGAAATTGGATTTTTAAGACATTCTGCAAGCAATGGGAACTCAGCAACTCAACATACATCTCTTGCTGACTTTAATCAAGGTGTTTTTTTTCACAGAGTGAGAAAGTCGAGCAACATTTTTAAGTTAAGTCTAGCTTTCTCACCGTCCATGGCGCTGGTAATGAGGTGAAATGCCGAGAGGACTCTTCTGGAATCCACTTGACCAGATTGCTCTAAAAGGTCGATAATTGCTTGGACGTTCTGTTTTTGTGACTCTGTCGTTGTGACATCATCACCAAGGGCAGGTCTCTTATCAAAGCACATCTGTTCCAGCTGAGACAGAGGAAAACGCCTAGATTTAAAAGCCAGTTTTATAGAAGCTCTAAATGTTTACTCCATAATATAACTCTGTGTTGACATCTCTTCTCTGTCAACGCTTACCACGTTCTGCAGTGAACTGAGAGCCCCTCGGTCCGCCATTACTTTTGTGATTTGTTGGAGTAGAGAAGACCTTGTGGTGGCAGGAAGAGCTGAAAGCAGTTGGAAATGCTCTTTCAGTTGCTCCAGCTCTAAATAAAAAAACAAAATGGATACACTTAAACATCCGCCCCCACAGAGTAAATGTGCACATGCAGCAGGTCACTTAACACTAAGATTGAACGAGGCACTTCATAAAATAAAAGTATAGAAAACATAAAAGTTAATTGTCTCTGGGCACAAGTTGACCCCAGAGACAATAAAATATAGGTCAAAACACTTAACAAGCAGTTATCACACCATTATGATAAGACAGGCAGCTTCTAATCTGTAGAGAATCTTTGTGCTTGTAAAACAACATGCCTTTCTGAACACGTCATGCGCTACAACAATCATCTATAGCCACGTGTTCTATGTCTGCAGAGAAGAAAACAGTAATTTACCTTGGGTAAGGTTGCTATTTTCAGAGGCAGGAGCTCCAAAGACATGCAACAGTCCTTTCTTGGGGCCGTCTACTTCAAAACGTCCAGTGGTGTCTGGCATCAGACACAGCTCTGTGGAAATTACAACATGTTACATTTAAAATGTAACTGCAGTAGAGTTTAATCAGTTATGCTTGAATAATTTCTCACCATAGTGCCCATCATGTTTGATCTCTAGCTCTATTAGAGCATATGCAATGGTAGTATGGATGGGAATCTCCATGGTGATATCACTGTCTTTACTCAAGCTCCCATTCTCCTTCAAGGAAACCTGCGGATTTGCAATAATATTGAAAACATGTGAGCCCAAACACAGAAATTATAACAAAACTCAGTCTGTTTTAAAATAAATATCCAGTTTAAAAACAATGTATTACTGCTGGTTAACAGTTGTTAGTTCCTGGGACATTTGTAGACCCATTGGCTGTTGTGTTTGACTCAAAGGGATGTAAAAATGAGGATGTTAATGTCAGAAAACTTTTCATCCACAAGGACATGAACAGAGAATGTTTTGATATCAGTCTTTCTGAATCAAAGAGCAAATACTTCTTCTTCCTCTCCGTCTTACTGAAAACACAGAGCAACTAAATGATCAAAGAGCAAGATCGATCTAATTTTCCCTCCAAAATCCCTTCTTCTTAACAAGAAAAAAAAAAGGGCCCTGCTGTCTCCACCTACTCAAAGCTAAAAGTTGGATGCAGAACTTAAAATCAATCAAGAAATTGGATGCAACGAACAAAACATATGAACAATAAGTATTTTTTTAAATCATGACATCGCTAATGATTCCTGGAACATCATGTTGACTATACATGCTTACAGTAGAGGAAGCCTTTTCTGTTGTAATGAACCCTTACACATAAAATTACAAACGCTACACTACTATAATAAATTAGTTTAATACGGTACTGTACCTTTGTGCTGTTGGGCCCGCAGAGGCTCAGTGCTCCTCCACACTGTGCTCCCTGCTGCACCTCCTCTATGACAGAACTGGGCTGAGTAGTCACAATACGCTCCTTCACAATCCCAAAAACCTGTCTGGGCTTCTCCTTAGTCTGCTGGACCAGACCATGGGACATATCCAGGACCCTGACGGGTTGAATTCACAAAAACACCAGTATAATGTTTAACAGGGAATATTCTTGGAATATTATGAAATACATACAAACTATATATATATATATATATATATATATATATATTCTATATTCTGTGAAATACAGTCTAAAACTTTAGAATATAAAAAGATCCATCTTATACCAAAACAAGCAATTTTCTTGCGAATGTTAATATTCAACAGAGCCTCCCTTTTTGCGTTCAACTTTATGGTCGGACAAAGATCACTCCTATACACACTGCACGTCAGATGATGTTTACAGTGTTTCTCTTTCAATTCAACCCTATTTAAGTGAGACAGGACAGGGGGAACAGGTGAGGGGAACTAACCTGTCTTTGGAGCCTCGCAGCAACTTCTGCACATCCACTTCTTCTTTCTTCAAACTGCCAAACGATGACTGGAGTTTGGAAGAGTCTTTACCCTCAAGGCTCACATTGGACTTGGCAAAATTTGCGTCTACGGTCCCCTGAATGTTGTCACCAAATGTCCCATTGTATTTGATGAAATCTGTCTCTACGACAACTGTGGACAGTGAAACATTTCAGTTTTCTGTCATCATAAAAGAATGAAGACATACAACTCAGCATACATAGGGTTTTGATGTTTACCTGGCTTTATAGGTGTGTCTCCTGTCAGTATATCATTGAGGTTAAAATCAGTTGGAATGTACTTGGGTTTCTGCCAGACCCAGAAGCGCTTGTGCTTCACCACCACTGTCAGAAGATTAATGGTGTCATTCAGGCTGGACACTGGGATCAGCAAACCTCCACGATCCACCTCCTGCACAAAGTTTCTGGTTGCTGTTGCAAACATCTCCCGGCTGAATGAAACCTGTGAGGGTGACAATGAAGAGTGAGGACATGTGAGCTCCTCCTCAGAGTGAGAGGAAAGGTGTTATTCAACAATCCTCTCATCGTCCACATTACTTATATTATTGAAGTTCTCATAACACAACCACAACTCACGACACTAACTGAACTTCTACAACATATCAAGCAAAACAAAAAGAAACACAGAATATTAAAATAAGTAGTCACTTGCAAAGATTTACCACATTGAAAAAGCAGCACACGTTACATGCTAGTAGCATCATTCAGAAAAACACATCTGTATCCAGCTGTTGTTCTGCTTGTAGAACCAAAAAAGCATCAAATGCTGCATGTTTGATCGCTTACCCGAAGTCCTTGTTTGAGAGAGGAACCTGACGAGTACCTGTGTTAGAGACAGACCTTTATAACACCCGGCAGACCTTTATAACACCCGGTCCTCCTCCATGTCGGCTCGGTTTAGCAGCTTGTTTTGAACAATCGACGCTCCGCCTCCTTCACAGGAGGAGAGGGCGTGGTACTGAGGCAAAGCGAAACCAACGATCATAATCATCATAATACCCGTTTTTATTATTATAATAATGATGTTATTATAATAATGATGTTATTATAATAATAATAATAATAATTGTTCATATTATTATTATTACTGCTACTACAAAAATACGAGGGTGAATAGTAATGATAATAATAATAATAATAATAATCATAATTATTATTTATTATTCATTATTCATTATTATTCATTATTTATGTATTATTTATTATTATCATTTTTATTAATATTATTATTATTATCATTATTATTATTATTATTATTATTATCATTGTTATTATTTATTATTATTATTATCATTTATTATTATTATTATTATTATCATTATTATTATTATTATTATCATTATTATTATTATTATCATTATCATTATCATCATTATCATTATTATTATTATTATTATTATTATTATTATTATTATTATTATTATTATTATTATCATTATTATTATTATCATTATCATTATCATTATCATTATTATTATTATCATTATTATTTATTATTATTATTATTATTATTATCATTATTATTATTATTATTATTATTATTAATATTATTATTATTATTATTATTATTATTATTATTATTATTATTATTATTATTATTATTATTATTATTATTATTATTATTATTATTATTATTATTATTATTATCATTATTATTATTATATTATTATTATTATTATCATTATTATTATTATTATTATTATTATTATTATTATTATTTATTATTATTATTATTATCATTATCATTATTATTATTATTATTATTATTATTATCATTATCATTATTATTATTATTATTATTATTATTATTATTATTATTATTATTATTATTATTATAGGTATCATTGTGAACAAGCTGAATAATTGTATTTCTTTGTCCCCACCACAATAGGCTGTTGGGTATCAAACGTGTGTGCATTGGTATATCACGTTGTATGTATTAAATGTCTTTCTTTTCGTCGAGGACACAATTAAATATATTTTGCTGAAGTGCAAATGATAAGTGAATGTCTGGTCCACATAAACGATGTGATTTGTCAATCATGTTGGGAAGCCGGCCAGCTAGTTCCAAAGAGTGCAAAGACTTTGCTCAGTGCAGGTCAGGGTGATCTATGACATCACTGCTGGTTTCCCTGAGGTCTCTGTACTGTCTCTGCTCCATGATGGCTATTTGCTTCCACCTAGTGGAAATAAATAAACTATTCACCAGCTTCACTTGACATCTTTGAATTGTGTACACAAGATCAGATTCAGTCAGTAGTATGCTACTTCATTCTAGGTTAGTATTTAAATCTGAACAGATACATTAGATTTAAATGACCAAGTATTTTGTTTTTACCCCATAAAATCATCAGCATTTCTGTACACTTTTGTAATAATGTAATTAGCATTGCAGGCACTAGAAGCTACTAGTGTTAGCTCAGTCTTTTAGTGTTTTTTCATCAACGCAACATGGTTTATCATACAACTTCATTGTTATTTATTGATGTATTCAGTGACATATTTGACTTATCTGATAACCTTAACTTGTTTCAGGGATCAATTATTGTTTTTTTAGCCTTTGATTATAGTTACACTAAAGCAACACGTACAGTAGTATTGATAAGAAGTCAAGCACATCATGTAAAGTGGCTAAATCCCAAAGCTGTGAATTGAATGAGTTAGCTCTGTGCTGGCATTTTATCAATTGTGGCTTGAGACAGAAAACAGTTCACCCAGCATCTGTGTCACACAGCCACAATACAATACTGCACATTGTGTGCTGCACAAGGTATTTATGTCAAGGTTTCTGTTGGAGAGCACTTTTTGTGGCCAACACACAATATCACCAAGGTGGGAGGAGCACAAAACCTGTGGCTCTGAGCAAATACTGCTTTCATTTTTCAAGTTATCTTTCACCCTTGTACCGCACATAAAGTGAACTCAGTGGTGAAACAGTTAGTTTATGGAGACACACCTTAGATAATATAATTGTGTAACAAGCAAGACATTTGGATTTGGTAATGCTCCTATGCAACCTGAAATTTATAAGTGTTTTTAACCAAATGCCTTTCATGTCCTCCCAATGTACCAGAGCTAACTTAACTTCACTTTCATGGGATATTCCTGTTGCTCACAATTTGATGGCCCTGAGAATAATAATAAAACTGCTCTGAAAGCACAAGATGAACTTCCTCCTCTGTGGACATGTGAATATCAAAACTGATGATTCAGTTGTTTTATCTTTTCCTGTTTGCACATTAAACCAGTTATGACAGAGCTGTCAGCCTGACAAGTCAGCATCACAATTAAAGGTGCAATGTATAAGTTATGGCCACAGGCTCCAGAGAAATTGGGGGCAGCATGTCACCTCTACTGGGTCACTACAATCTAAAAAACTACTAACTCCAGAGCAATGATAAGCAACATTTGACCAAATGTCTGAAACCTAAATAAAACTTCTATCTAATACCCTAATCTACATAAGTGCCGTGTTTAATGTGCCACTAGTTCAGTCTGTGTACGTTTTTATAACATCAACATTGAAAAAAATCCTAGTTCATTTGTTGAATGTTATAAACTAAAATTCTGGCCAGATCATGCCCATTGCACCTTTAAGTGGATACTATCTTAACGCCCTGGTTCATTGCTTTCACAAATGACTCCACAAGAAGAAAGCATCAGAGATTTTATTTGAGCTCATGGAGCATAGTTTTGTACACTTTTGGATCCAAAGGCCAGGGTCCATTGTAGACAATGCAATGGATAGAGTGAAAAAAGGGTTGCTACTGCAGCTCATAGTTGCACAATCATTCACACACTCACAGCAAAAAGCAGTAATTACTGTTATGAGGCTGAAAGAAATGTAGAGTAAGCATTTAAAGATAATTTGAACAATTCTTGTTTGGTCCTTGAAAAAACATACATCATTTAAAAATACCTCAGAGATGCAACAGCAATAAATTAAACAACAAGTACAAGTACCTTATCTTATCGTATCTTATCTTACAACAAGTAAGGCATTAGGCAAGTGCAGAATAAATATCGGATGTGTATACACTTCATCGATGGCATATCAAGGCTAGTTTATCTCAGAGGTAGAGAATGTCCATGATAAGACAACAGCTAAAGTGACCACTTTTTCAATACATTTTAAGCTAGTGTCGAGCATTTATCATTTATCATTCTTTATACCATGTAGTTTTTCTTTTCTCAGTTTAAGTCGTACAGGGTAACATATCAGATGAAAATATGGGCAACATTTGCCAAATGTATCAAGATTCTCATAATGTTTTTGCATAAACATGTTTACACAACATACATAAGCACTTGCTATTAAGGCAATAACTTTGATGAACTGCAGTACTGAATGTGGACGGTAAGACTGTGGTTACGGACATCACTTGAATTCAGCCTGGATCACAGTAGAGGCTGTGCAGGTTGAAATGTGCGTGATCTGCAGTTTAGGGGTCACCAAAGCTTTGGAAAATCTATTTGGGTGAAGCCAGGGTCCTTCCTCAGCTCCCAGTATGTGTTGTTGCTCACCCAGGTATCATCCTTTGACTTTCTGTGGAGGCAGAAGAAAAGCGAGGCAGTGATGAATACCGTAGAGGATAGTTGAGGATAGTTTCAATTCTGACACAGGCTGCTTTTACAGTAACAAGCTGCATATAACACTATTACTGTAAGAACACTCACTTTCCCACAGATTACTTTCTCAGTGAGTAATGAATAAATCTTGATATTTAGGCTACCTGAAGAATTTAGGTTGGTGTGTTACGTTGCTCTCCTCCAGGACTCTCCTTCTCTCTCTCTGCAGCTGTTCAAGCCGCTGCTTCTGCTCCTCTGCAGCCTCCAAGTCGCCCTCCTCCAGCAGTCTGCCAGCGAGACACAGACACATTCATTATGCAAAACTGGTTAAACATTCATCTGTAATATTCACTTATGTTCTTTGGTTTTACATCATTGCAGTAAGATAACCTAATTATGGATAAAGCAGAAAAAAACATTACTCAGAATAGTGATGGTCTAGAAGTGGTGTCAATTTTTACTTTGTGGTAAAGTGCTCTTTCTTTCTGTGGTGCCTTGTGTATATTTCACAGATTTTCAAGCCTTAACGTTAGCTAAAATGAGTTTAATGAATCTGAAAGCCTCTGCAGTTACGTGCTATTTCTTGTTTGTATTTTGATCAGAGGGTTTGGCAGCATTTTTTAGACAGCATATCAATTGAAGAAGATACAACTGAGATCCATGACAGATGATGAAAGATGCTCAAATCTTCACTGACAATGAGCTGTTTCTTTTTATATCGATGTCAGATGATGACCTGAATCTCTGACAGAAATCTGTTTTTAACCATGTCTTTGAAATTGTTTTCCTGTTTATTGACTTTTAAGAAATCAGGTTATTAAACGTCAACAACAACCAGGTCTTAAGTGCATAAAAATACAGTTGTTTATTTTCTTGTACCTTTGGTCCACGCGTAGTCTGGTGTCTGTGGTTGGTAGCAGCAGTTTCAGGGATGGATCCAGCTCGTTCAGTTCAATAGCAAACTTGGTGAAACCATAGTACTGCTCAAGGTCTTCTGGCATTGCATCTACATTGCACATAAATAACATCCAATGCGTCAGATGCTTTCACAGGAAGATATGTGATGCAAAAAGGCCTTCAGTGGATTCTTGATAGAAACTTGTCATACTTGCTCTCCAGATGCATGTGGCTGAGGGTGGGTCTCCACAGAAAACTGCTTCCTGCCACTTTCCAAAGAGTTTGTGGACGACCTTCCCTTTATTATCCGTGATGGCTCCCTCCACCTCATTCACACTTGAATTCCAGTATTTTGCCTGGAAACATAATTGGCAGGTGGAGAAGAAAATAGTATTATGCTCTTAGTGTGCATGAGTAGACAGCGCAGGGATCATGATCATGTCCTTTTGCAGTCAGCAGATGTTGCTGTTGTGTAAACCAATCACAAGCCCCAGTGTGTGCTTGACTGGTGGGTTTATTGGGAGATGAAGATGCATAATGAGTTCTGACATGTCTGGACTTGCAACCTTGCACAGCTTCAGGAGGTCTTTCAAATGGGCACACACTAAAGCAATTAACCTTCTCCTCTCAGTAAAGGCTTCCATACATCAAACACTGACAACATGGAGGGGTTCCTGGCGGCATGCAGGTGAAGTGCACCATCTGTGTAGAAGGTTTATGGTCTAATGAAGGGACTACAGCATTTACTGTGCCTGTGGGTGACTCATGTATATGGAAAAATCTTTTTTTTACTGCTTGTAGGTTATAAGGATCAAACCCCCTGGGGTTCACAGAGGGATGTCTACCAACACAAGAATATGGCAAATGAGAGAGAGAGAGGAAAGAAGGAAAGCCCAACAGTACGATGGACCTGGAATACACTATAGACTAATATTGTGGCATATTTATCACTTTATTTTACAGCAGTACTTGACTAGAAGTATTATGCAGGTGCATCAATCCTTAAGGCCTTTAATAGCATTTGTGTTTGAAAGGTGCAATACAAATAAACATGTATTGTCTTGCAGCACCATTTACAAAATGAAGAATTTAAAGTCTTGTGTACCTCAAGTGTATTAAACATTTTTTGTCAACATAGAGGGATAGTTTTATTTTATTTTTTACTTTTAGAAAAGTTTTTATTTTATGGCCCAACCTTTTTTAATAAGGCTTGTGTCTTCTAAAAGGGCATCAATTGCTGCATTAATCGTTGTTGGTAGCTGTATGAAGCCCTGCATACAGCTACTAAATGTAACATTTTTCATGTTTGCCTCACCTTAACAAAAGTGATCTTGCACTGACAAATATCACTGCTGGAGTTTTTGATAGAGATCTCCCCATAGTGCTCAATCCAGCGCTGTCCACTGAGAATGTTGTGGATGCAGGACGTCACTTTGTTCCACTCGTAGTGGTCACCAAAGCTAGAAAGAGGGGGATTAAAAAAAAAACATTCCTTTCAACTTGACAGCTGCGGACATTGCTTCTTAATTGACATGGTCGTTGGATTGTACAGTCTGTGTCTGTCAGGTCCTAGAGTAAATGATAGATGCAGAAGAGACTCACCCCGGCAGAGTGACATGAGTGGTACCAACAGGAACAATCTCCATTGACTTCCCCCAGAACTTGTTCTTACACCTCACATCTACAAAACCCAAAAGGAAAAAAAAACAATTGTTCACATTAATGTTCATCTTGGATGACAAGCAAATCCAATCTCTCCAGACAATGAATGGTTCAGATTAATATCTAAATTCTACTACCTTGCCAGAAGATGAAGTTTTTAGACTCTGCGTGGCAAGCTGAGACTGGTGGGTGATGGCTGACCTGACAATGTTAAGGGGAACAAAAAGCATGCTTTCAGAACATTATTATTGTTATTATACTGTGATTGTTGATGTCACAGAAATTGGGATTCATGCATACCTGCTCTGCAACAAATCGCAAGCCTTTATCCGGCCGGTCACATTCGTATGTCTCCCCCAGGACAGGGTTGAAAGGCTTTCCCCCAGTTCTGTAGTAGCTGGATGCATAGCCTGATACAACGAAAGTAGCTATGTATACCTGTGCAAAGAGAAACCAATACAGTTAGTAGTGCTTTATTTTGAATTTCTTTTACAAAATAATGAGTCACCTCAACTGAGGTGGAGCAAAAGCAAAATTCTACCTTGTGAAAACTTTAAGGATAAAACAGATAATTTAACTAGCTGAGCTATATAATCATTTTAAAGTACCATATATTATTGGTTCATTCATTTTTACCGTAATGAGCAGAGTAAATGTCTGGATAGTTTGCACTGAGCCAAGAGAGCTGATAATTAATCATTATGGGAGGCCAAAATTGCTGCTTACACCAACTTCATATGCAATTAATTTCACATACAGTGTATATACTATATATGGCATTTTTGTCCCTATAACTAGGCAACTTCACCGGCTGTATCTTTTCTACACCTCCCACACAAAACAACATTTAAACAACGAACTCCATCACTCCTAAGTAAGTCAATGCAAATGTGAGCAAAAGTGAAACACTGAAAAAGGCAGAATTTCCCTGCTGGAAATCTGCAGACAGAGATTAGGGTCTTTTGGACATGATGTCCCTGGTCTAGAGGAATAACAGCCAGCATAAAGAAATGGTTTTTCTGGCTCTAACAAATGTGCTTGACAGTCACTTAAAGGGAAAATTGCCAAATATTATGTGGAATGCCTAACCAGTGACCTGCCAGGAGCAAACACCACCTGGTGGGGACTTTTCTCAAATTGCCCTCCGATGCCAACAGACTCTGAATCATTATGCTGCAATGACTGTCAGTGTGGGCCTTTTTTGTTTACTGGTGATGCCAAACCTTGAAAACGCCTCAAAGTGTGTTGCTATTGATGAAAGTTTTACTCCTCACTTGGCAGAGGTGTGCAGACAACAAAGCGCAGCAGGGCCCAGAGGGCTGATGAACATTGTATGATTCTTTTGTTGCTTAACGCTATTGTAAGCTACTTTTTGCCTCTTGGTGAGATGCTGAGTGAATTCAAGTCAGGCTTTTTACGGTAAAAAAAGAGCTTCTGTGTTTTTATTAAATTTTTTTACTTTCTTCGTGGAAACCCCTAAAATACCATTTTATCATTCAACATGGACACATTACATGCACAAGCAGAATGAAAAAAATGGCTTTTCTGTTTCAGGATTTGATGAGATTTCCATCAATTATACCAGCAAAAAAATAGGTTTCTTTTTAAAAATCTTATAACTTAAATTTCACAAAGGGCAACTGCTTCTGTGCTAAAAGTGAACATCTGATCCGAGCAAAACAGACTCTGGCCAAACACTCAAACAGCAAACAGTGAATATGCCATCTCACCATTCGTTCAAAAGGGTCCTGTGTGTGTGCAGCCCTGTCCAGCAGCTCGCTGTACTCCAGCTCCTCACACAGTCTCTGCAGGGTGTTGAGCGGCTCATTAAGTTGTACAGGCATCGCCACTTTGGACAGGTCTTTGCCGATGTTATTCCTGAGGATGTTCCACAGGCTGATGGTGCTGTTGTTGGGGCTGGGCGAGGGCAGGCAGGATCTACGCTGGTAAAGGACATTGCCGTGTTCCACAGAGTCTGGGAGCAGATGGTGTAAGAGGTCAAGACACCGACAGCTCTTGGTGTGATCAATGCAACTAGCAAATATGGAAATTAAGTAATTGAATATGGAAATTAAGTAATTGTACAGAATGGCATCTGAACCCATACAATTGCACTGAGGCGAGTACTGCATTAACATTTTTATTAAATCTGTCCCGTAGTTTACCTGAGTTTGGTCTCTCACTTTCTGTCTCGTTGCTAAAGTTGTCCATGGAAATGTTGTCACTAATGTCACTTATGTATGAGTCCTCCTCTGATACCTAAGAAAACATCAAGACTTTAGCTGATGGATGCATTTTTAATACCACCAACAGAAAGGGATTGGGCAGGTCTCTTTCAAAATCCTGTCATGTCAGCAGAAAATCTACCGCGTTAAAGGAGAATGGTCCCTTGGGGTCTGGTGACTAATTTGTACCTCAACTTGCTGTATTTTTAGATTACAGTAATTAACTTCCATTTTGCCACTGCTTCCGCTCCAGTTGCAATCTGATCTGGCATGCTGCATGAACACTGGAGGAAGAGGAGACTGAAAGGAGGGCTTACTTTAAAACTTAACTTTACGGCGATTGTTTCTCTTTGCAATAGAAAAGCACAGTTTTCACAATGTGCTTAAAAGTTTTGTAGACAGAATTGATGAAATGAAGAGTCATAATAAATGATAGCTCTGGTGGTCATTTTGTTTAATACCCTTCTGTCTGGATTCATTATTTTCTCTCCATTTTTCTCATCAAACAATAGTTGCAGCAAACAAGACAAATAACATTACGTGACATGACATTCACAATAACAATAATAATTCCATTATGCAGCCATAAATGTAAGTTTATGCCACTGGCTGATTCTGAACTGCTAATGGTAACAGTAGAGCTCTCACACTTACCTCATTTTCAGAAGAACTAGCAGATAACAAAACTTCCTGTGCATCGAAGAACTCCGACAAGGACTCTGTGACTGAAGCTCTGCTCTCATTGGATACTTGGTGTACGAGGGGACGGGATTCATCGACAGAGTCCTGTTTCTAGGAGACACAGTGTTTACAGCTATTATTAAGAACAAGACAAGGGCAACATCATCATAGCCAGAAGGGGCAGCAATCATAGAGTAATTGAGATTACAGGACCATCACAATGTGTGGATAATGAGAGTATCAAAACACAAAAATCTGACATGCAATATATTGAAAGAGAGTCACGTATAAAACATTATTTCACAATATAAGTGAAAAAATGTAATATCCTAAAAAATTCAGTCCAAGGTGCACTTTATGTATTGATTGATTAAAATGCAATTTAGTTTTATAGAAGCTTATATTACAATAAAATAAAGAAAAATATAAAATATAGAAAACTGAATTCAAACATTATGCAAAAATGCACATAGATTATCTTTCTTTTTACACAGCAACAACATGTGCCTTCGTTTTAGTGTTAAACAGCCAAATAATGAATTCTACAAATCAGAAGACTTCAGATTTTAAAAATTGTATAAAGAAGGGATCAATTTCACAACATATTGGGAATATATTGTATCATTAACCCTATTTCTACAGACTGTGTCACAATATATTACTGTATTAATTATAAAAGGCCAGCCAGAAGTGTTAGTGTGCAACAAGTGTGCACACCAACTCTACTGTCTGACAAGGTGTTGACAAAAAACAAGATGCACATTCAAAATGAACTCATAGCATTCGTATAATTCTTCTGCAAACAAGTCAAAACATGTAACCAACAAGAAGCCCTTTCCACAGAACCACACATGGAAGTGAGCATGCCTCTGCATCCTTTGCTATTGCTGAAGCTGATTAATAAGCCTAGAGATAATCTCAAAGGAGGCACATTAGTTTTGCACTGTGTGTTCAAACAAATTTCCAGGGACATGATTAAGTAGATCAGCTCACACTCTCTGGGCAGCAAATCAGATTAAGAGTGCAAAGAGCTTCCTTTAGGATATGTTAATGTGACAGGTAGCCATGTGATAGAGAGACACAAGCACAGGACTGAGAGGAAGCACTTTCTTTAAGCAAATAATGGATATTCAAATTATCTGAGGCTGCTGTGTTCCCTGAAAAGTTTGTGGTGAAGAAAATGATGTTCACTTTTTTTATAGTCACTGTCATTATAAAATAAAGTGAGTCGAGTGAGGGGGTGCGGAGGAGGGCAACATTTGTTGAATCAGGATGTGAAGGAAGGACAGCTCATTCATTCTGTGGCAAAGTCAAGACTGCGTGGGATGAAAATAAAGACAGAGATAATAATAATAATTGTGATGGTGGGGGGGAAAGGGAGTAGAGTCACTGCATTCCCTCACCCACCTGCACAGGGGCAGTAAGATTTATTAGTGTGGGCTCTGCCACGTGGGACTCGGCATGAATCTTGCAGAGGCGCTCTCTCAGCTCAGAGTTCTGGGCTAAAGCCTGGGAAAATAACCAGTGTAAACATTGTTTATAGCACACACCCAACAAATAATTCCTTGGAAACTGAATGCTCAGATGAAATCCTTTCTCCCGCTGCTTATTGCCACTGTTTTTTTATTTGAATTTTGATTTTTTTACAAAAGCAGGCTTTAAAACATTCCATTTACCTTCACTGTAGAGCCATGTGTATGTTTTCACCGCAGACATACGTCAGGAGTCCAAACTATATTACTCACCAACCACTGACTATGTGAGTTGGAGAAGGTAGAAACTAACACCCATAACGGTATTTAAAGTAAAAGAAATGTGTTGGTGTAGGGAGAACAGAAGTTCTAATGTGGCTAAAGAAGTCAGCATGTCAATGACTGTGTAAGAGTAAAACAGAAAATAGAAAAAAGCCTTTGGGTGGGAGGCAGCAGCCACAGGAAACATGACTGTTGAACACGGTCATGTTCAGGTGGGCAGACGTCACACCAGCTGCTAGTAATCCCTCTAAGAGGCTCCTCAATGTGTCATACCTGACAACTGGTGTGGGAGGACAAGGCTGCTGAGAAGAGCGTAACAGTCTAAAAGAAAGTGGAATACTGAACTTCTACTGACGGATACCATTTCTGTGTCTGTGTGTGGGATTTCACTTACCGTTGCCAGCGCATTCTTCAAACCGACAACCTGCGGTGAGGTAGGGGGGATTGTTTCGTGGTCGACACAATGTTTTAGTCTCTCTCTCTCAGATGTAAGTGAACTCAGGGCTGTCTTCATGGTCGCATGCACTGCAGCAACAAGAGAAAAGGAGGGGAGCTCTTACTGGAAACCAATTTGCATTCATTTCAGAGAAATGCTGATCCAATAACAGTACATCCAGTAACAAGTCTATCCTACCAGGCTTTTAATAAAATGGAGCAAGTGTGAAATTTTGAGTATCTCAGATCGATATTAAAGCATTGCTGTATCATTAAGCCCATCTCAAATCCTTAGCTTCATACTTCTGAGTGTGGTCACTTAAATGCCAGCAGAATCGACAGCTGTTCCCCTAGGCAAGCTTTAAAAACATTTTACATAAAAAGTGGCAATTGTAATGCCATTATGTAAAACATAAATCAATATAAAACATCAGGTATCTGAATATAAATTTCAATAAGGATTGGCATAAAAATACTTAAGAGCTCTGTTTGCTAAGCTTTGTGGTTTAGAAATGTAAACGTCTCACTAAGCAACAGCTAGGGGACATGCTGTCTCAGTCCTAATGAACTGAGACAAACAACTTAGCAGAAATGAACAGCTGCCATGGTTTCTCCATTGTCACGTACAACTGTTATAAACAAAAACATGGCAGCCATATCGTATATGCAAATAAGACAGCAGGCAGACAGATTTCTGTTCTCAGTTTGTAAAAATATTTTTAAATACCGAATCTATCACGATGATTTGTCATCCTTATAAAAAATACAAAATGGTTAATTAAATTGGCTGAAAATTAAAAGCTCATAATATTTGACTCACAGTTGGTGGCAATGCGGCAGAAGTCCTCCTGCAGCTTGGCCACATCAAAGGTGGAGTCCAGGGATTC
The DNA here is from genome assembly GCF_027596085.1 of Anoplopoma fimbria. Classification (NCBI taxonomy): domain Eukaryota; kingdom Metazoa; phylum Chordata; class Actinopteri; order Perciformes; family Anoplopomatidae; genus Anoplopoma; species Anoplopoma fimbria. The sequence goes on from NC_072468.1 coordinate 829,701, forward strand.
AGTGTCGGCCTTGTCATTGGCGAGTGCAGCAGTGGAGAGGTTGGGGTTGGATGCATGAAGGCGGACAGAGCCAGAGGAGATGCAGCTCGGTACCTACAGTAGAATAGGATGAGTAGAACTTGGAGGGACTCATACAAAAAAAGATGAAATATGATCACACTTCATTATCGTGATGTGTACCTGCAGAGTTGTTTTGACATCTTTGTTGTAGTTTTTAGTGCGCCATTTCCTTGGTAGTCTCTTTTCCTTCTTGGGGCTGTCAAATGTAGATGCCTGGAGAACAAAAGGATAAGATATTGATGGTTGAGACACTGAGGAGTTTTTTCTTTAAAGAGGCTTTTCATATGAAATTGTTTTCAGTAAGGTTGCAATGTGTTCTATATTTAGTAGCAAATGACTTGAGGGCATCAAAAACAACACAAGTTCCTCTGCACAACATTCTTAGTCATCAAGTATTTTTGGATGTGATGAGGTTAATTTACTAGCCAGGTTTCTCAGACATAATCCTGAGTTGCAATTATGATGAGTAACCCTGCTCTGCATGTTAAAGTAAAATGAATCGTGAATAACATGCTTACCTGCAGTGCTTGGATTGATGGAGCAGAATAAGTACGGTGCAGGATCTCCATACTCTGAAGCAGGTGGCTGAGCTCCAGCAGGTAGGCCTCACAGACTGACAAGTCTTTTGAGTGTATGAAAAAAAATCCACATGATGATAAAATGGTCAAGAAGTGGAAAGAGAGTAGACAAAAGAGAAAAGGAGTAGAACAAAAGGAGATAAATATATCTATCTGAATAACACATTTTAAGTGGTTAACAACTGAATAAGTGGCAGTCCTGACTCCTGTGTGGATTGTTGCAACATTTTACAAGATCTCTAACTGAGAAATTAATAACTTTATACTAAATAACTGAGCAAAATTTTGACAGGACACATCATCAATATACTAATGAGCTAAAACCGAGACAAACAGTTTAATCAACAGCGCCCTATCTTTATACAGAACAACAACATAATGCCAGCACTAATTTACTTGCAAATTAGACAGCAGGCAGACAGATTTATTGTTAATAACTGAAACATTTGATAAATGGAAAAGACTCAACTGTAACTAGGAGGCTCCTAATAGAGCACAAACTTTCATGCACACTGAATAATTGGATGGAGATCCCACACATAACCCAAATTTTACCAATGGAAATAGCGCTCAGCCAAATCAGATTTTGACAGGTTATCGACATCTTCAACATTAAAAAAGGAGGGAAGCTACATATTTAAAAGTGCATCAGAATAATAGTGAGTGTTAAGAAATCGCGACGGACAGCTCCACTGTCTCACCTTTGGAGCACTTGTCCATGTCGTCAGATGACTGGAGCCAGGCAGCTACTTTGGCCTGGCTGTTGCAGCTTAAAGGGAAGGCTCCTGCAGAATGCACTGTCGACTGCCTTCGTATAGACATGCACTGCAAGAGCAAACACACCCAGAGGTCAATCCAATAACAATTTCCTAATTCATGCAATTCTTCAATAGGAGGACTCTGACCACAATGAATATTGAAGATGAAACAATGAAATTTATGAGCAGAAGCAGAGCAGATTCTATCTTAAATTGACTCGTATTTTTTAATTTACAGCGTGCTGTGTAGTGCACAGTTATACCTTTCTGATAGAGGCACTCTCCGCCATGCTAGGGGAGTTGGGGGAGGGGTAGTGGGGATAGTAGAAGGTCTTCTCAGTAGGGTACATAGCAATCTCATTTTGCCGATAGAGCCGATGGTGACGCAGTTTGGAAACCCATTCATCAAACAGCTCCTGTGACTTAATCTGCAGGGCAGATACCACAATCAGAAATCAACACAAGGACAAGTAGAGTGGAGGAGACGTGAAGGTGGAAAAACACACACAGATACTATAATTCTCCTTCACTCACATAAGGTCATTTTAAAGCCTTGTTCCTTTTTGAGCACCTGTTCTAGGACTCAAAAAGGAATAATCTGATAAATCCATGTTTAACATCACCTCCAGTAAATCTGTTGTCTTGCGGTTTACCTTCAAGTGATAGATGTTTTCCTCAGCATCAAAATCAATGCACTTGGCTTTCTTCTTAATTGCCATGACAGAGAGACCCACGTCAATGCAGCCATGCAGTTTCCCTTTCTCAATCTGCAAGGCAAAGTCAACAAAGTTAAAACAAATGCAACGGGATGCTGTTCAGCTTTAAAACAGACTTTTATACTTATCATCCTTTCATTGGCTCTGGAAGCCCCGGCCAAGCAGAGCCTCTGCATGGCCGATATATAATTAGGTGAAATTTGCAGGTAAAATATTCCTTGTGATAATATCAATGACAATGAGATTGTGAGGGAATTTTTTGTCTACGGGCAAAAGATATTTTGGGAAAGACAGACAGCAGTAAATGAAGACACAAAGTGTCCTTTGTAATCGTCTGTAACTGACAACCACAGCATGCAGGCAGAAGGCTTTTGTACTCACATCAGCACTGCACTTGCCATACTTCAAGATGCCCTTGTCCAGGAAGAAGTATCTCTGTAGGGAGAAGGGAGGACAATGAGTGGATGAGATGCAGCTGGGATGATATGCAAAACCCCTGACAGCAAATCTTAAGTCACCGTTATGACTCTGTGATCGTGACATCTTGTTAATGCATGATGTTAATGTCTTTGCAGTGAGACGTTTGTCATCCCAGGCTCTTGGTTTGCATCTTGTCTGCCTTTATTACTCTTACCCTCACTCTGTTGCAATCTTTCTCCTCCACTCTCTTTGTAAATGTGACTCCTGGTGATATGTTGAAAGCACAAAGACTCTGACTATGAGTCAATACTAAATGTATACAGTTCCATTAACCAACAGGCCATCAGCTAATGCAGCCAGGTAGCATCATCCCAGTGAAAGCTTTTAGACACTCTGACCCTGGTCACATGTGACTCCTCTGTGAGTGAAAGTCATCAACTGCATAAGCTCATTCAATTAGTTTAAAACACAAATGAGTCATGTCAGCATATTTTTAGAAAGGGAATCTAAATGGGTGGGAAATGGAAATGACGTTCAGTGGTTGAGTGCGTCTAGAAACACTTCATAAAGTCTATCAATCTGACAGAAGATTAAGTGGGAGGCAATGTGTGACTTTTAGGAACCTTGCAGTTTAATTATAATACCTTATGCCAGCCCTTCATGGGCCACTTTCTCCTCTTCAGCATGAAGCCGTCGTGTTTCTGGGGCTCCAAGACATTGCTGAAGCCTCCTCGTAGGCCCTCCACTATCTCCCAGCTGTCCTGTGGGCACAGATGGTTTGTGAGAGCTCTGACATGATAGATAGATGTAAGCAGCTTGCGCAGATCAAAGTTGCTGCAAAGTTAGATAACCGTACACTAATGAATCATCCACATAACAGAGTCAAGGTCTCGAAAACATGTAGCGATCTGTGGCTGTTTACATTTTCAGTCTCTCCTTCAATGTAGTGCCAGTTAGTCAGTGGGAGGATGTGGGAGAGTTTCATTGCAGAGTTTGACACACTACTTTCACCTCATGGCCTCATTTAGAAAATTAGCTTACCTGTCTAATCTCAACTCTTCCCAATAATAATTTCCTGACTGAGATTAGAACGCTCTATCCAAATCCGCCTGCAAATAAAGAGATTAAGGTGATATTTCATCAGAGACTAATCCGGACAGCTCTGTTATGTTCTTCAGCAGTGATAATTCCAGGAAGGCAGCATAAACAGAATACCCAGAGGGTTTTGTAACATCTTTATGGACACAGAGAATATTGCATTATTTAGAGTTTATATTGCTTTTGGCTGTTTTGGCTCTTAAAAGTCGGAAAAATAACCCCTACACTATTCCTATATAATACTTTTTTAATAGAAACTAGGGGTATTTAGTCTGAAAATACATGGGCATTTACCAGGGAAGGACAAGCCCTTAGGAGCAGAGCTGGGCTAATGGGCGAATTTGACACAGTGGCCACACTTGTGTGTTGCAGTGTCACGTGATGCACACAGGCTCAAAAATACTTTCCCCCTTTTAAATCATAATGAAAAGGAGCAGCAGCCAAAAGGAAGTCAACCAGCTCATTCAAAGAAAGTCTCTATCATTCATGCTCTAAATGCTTTTCCAATGCACCCGCCAACTTTCATTGAAAAAATTTGGCACCATCTTGAAACAAGGGAGGGTCAAATGAAATATACTACTGAGTTGCACTGAGAGAAATGAAGGCTGCAATGTTTTTTTTGTTGTCATTTTTGTCTTTATTGACCGATACAGTGTAGAAACAGTCAGAAAAGAGGTTGCGACAGATGGGTTTTTTTTAAATGCAACAAAGGTCCCCTGCTGGAATTTAACCAGAAACATTAGGGTCATATGGTCAGCGTCTTACCCACGAGGTCAACAGGATGAACCCTTGAACATTTAAAAAAACTCTGACTCTTGTGAGTCTCCAAATTTTAAGGAAGTGAAATGCACAATTTCTTGAGTCATTTATGGAGCAAAAATGCAAAACATTCCAGTTGGCAGTTCACGCTATCCAAACATGATGCTGTGCTTCTTTTTTTCTGTTTCATACCATTGTAAACGGAATATATTTGTGAACAGTTACAGGAACAAACTGATTCATGTTGAAAAAGTTGTACTTTAGGATGATATCTTAAACTTCCTGACTATTTCATGTGGGACAAAAACTCAAGCATAAAAAATGTTCACATCACAGCTATCCAGAGGGACTTTGGGTTCTTGGCAGAGGTGACTCTGTGTTTGTTATCTCAGTATGTCTCTGAATGTTCCAGTGTATAACAGCTACGGCTAAACAAAATCAGTCAAAGAGGCTTGCTCCTGTAGGTGAGGCCGTCTAAAATAAACCCTCATTTCTGCAGGGTGTTGGGGGGATGGAGAGGGCGTGGCCTGTGGGTTGTTCACTTTCCCTAAGGCACTCGTCACAGCTCTGACTGACACACTCACACAGTGAGTCAGTGTCACACACTGCTGCCTGGGCATTTTTCCTCAAGGTCGAGAGATACTTCCAGAGATAACTGACAAGAAGTGGACTGGATGATGAATGTTAGTTAGAGTCTGATGGTGGCACCTTGATGGTAGCCTGTCATCAGTGTGTGAATGGGTGAATGATATGTAATATACTACTGACTGTAAGTCGCTTTGGATAAAAGCGTCTGCTAAATGACTGTAATGTCATGTAATGTAAAGAAGACATGTCTGGTTACAAGGTTAGCTCTCAGCTACAAGAAAATTGTAAATCATGAATCCAAAGTTGTCCTACATGATGTACACCCTGCTGCATATAAAGACATTTTGGGAAATTTGCTCTCTTGTCGAGATTTGGATGAGAATATTAATACCACTCTCATGTTTGTACTGTAAATATGAACCTACGGCCTAAAGATAGTTAGCTTGCCCAGCTCTGTTGAATGGTAAAAAATTACCATCTCTAAAACTCACTATTTCACACATTATATTATATTTCTTTAGTATAAACCGAACAAAAACAAAAAACAGATTGTATAAAGACAAGTTGTGGTTAATGTTATGGGTTCCAGGAAGTTACTGCACCCAGCGTAGGAATAGTGTGGCACATTACCCCCTGTAAACAGCGATGTTCTAATACTTGTTTTTTGTACGAATAAAATAAACATATGTATAATGGATTCAGGTTTGAGCTGGTTTTAGAGGTGTTTCCATGTCTTTAATCTTAATCTGAAACTTAGAGTGAAGCAAATCTCAAGCTTATGAGGTCTGAAACAGCCATTTTGATGAAATATATATAAATATATTTTTGTTTGTTTATCCAGAGGTACTTTGTGAATTAAAACACTTTTTCAGTCTCTGTATTTGTTGTAACTCTAAAGTGAAAGACCACTAGCGTCTGTGGGTCCTGTGGGCAGGACTGGAGTGGACCTTTATTACTTTCTTTTCCAAACAGAAAAGCTGCTGCGGGTAAAAAAAACATTTAACAGTCTACTGCCTGCAAATGCGAATGCAACAACAGTTTGTTCTTTGTGCTAATGTCTTCACGTGTTAGAGAACTATAATTTTAAGGGATTGTTGCAAATTTGCATTTTACTAATTCAGAGGTCTGGAAATGTGTCCACATTTGGAAGAAAATGATGAGGCCGTCCCCTCCAGTTTGCACTCATAATGAGCCAAATAGAGCCCTGCGAGAACATCTGAGAAAACCCCAGGGCCTATTGGCAAAAGTAATTCTCCCATAACACAGAAATCCCTGAGGACAGGCATTACCTTTTTTGTATTACTTTACAGTCAGAAAAAAAGAATGTGGAGAAGCCAATTGTTCAAACTTTTCAAGTCTTGCAGTGTGAACACTGTGGTGTGTTACCTGTCGGCTGTCAAGTTTGGATGAGGCGCTGCTGTTGCTGCGTGACACGGAGGATATCTTCTGGGACATTGCTGAACTCCGCTCCTCAGTTCCCATCTCTGCAGACTGACCAGTGCAGGCTAAGGCTGGAGTACCAGGACCATTCCTCTACTAAGAGCAGATGGGGTGGAGATGGGGCTAAGAGGAGAGAGGATGGAGAGAAATATTGCTTTAAGAGGCAAGCCCTTTAAAAGCCTTTTAGCTCTGTCCCACTGAAAAATTCATTAGGTTATTTAGAGTAATTTGTTTTCCATCTTCACGTTGCAGAATATAGGATGCAATGAGAAAAGTGCAAAACTATGAGATGGCAGATTTGAATAATTCATATCTCACCCTTACAGAGAGTGATGGATTGTTAGTATTTAAGAATCATACGAATCTAAACTACCCACTAGAAGTATGTGCGTACAGTACAGTGCAGGAAGATGTACTCAAATAAAAGTAGCAATACTGAAATACTTGCACTGCAATTCATGCCTTAGGGAAAATGTGCCTCCAGATGTTTAATTAAGGAAAACTACACGATCACTATCAGCAAAATGTGCTTGACTGTTTGTTGGAACAAACAGGTACTTGAAGATGTCACCTAATGCTCAGGGAAACTGTACCTTGAAATACATGACCAAACATTATTTGATTAATTAAAAACAATAATTTGACCCTCATTATTACATTAATGTGTAAACAGCTGCATTGACATACGGTTTAGATTATCTAAAAGTTTAATCTGCAAAGTGCCTAAAGCCGTCAGATAACAGTAGTGGAGTAAAATCTACAGCATTTCACTTTGAAGTTTAGTGGAGTAGAAGCATAAAGTAGCCTAATATTAAAAATACTCAATAAAGAACAAGCTCCTCTAAGTCGAACTAAAAAACAGTAATAGCTCTTTCTTTGATTTCATCACATTGTTCAGTTTTTCAGTAACTGATCTCAATCACAGGACAGTGACGAGGGAATAAGCGCCACATGTTAAATATGCAGTGAGATGTAACATATCATTTTAGCAGTGTGAAAATAAATAGGCCTCTTTAGTAAATGGCAACCCTCAGTCAACGGCCACACTTCACACAGACTAATTAACATTATGTTCATGGTCCACCATGTCAGCACATACAGCCACATTCTGCTAATGTGAGTGGTTTGTCACAGTGTGGAAAGCTAATAAACAAGCAGGAATGAGGTGTAGATCATGTTGGTCCAGGTGGGAACATGCAGCAGGTCATTAGTTTAGCTTTACTGAGGCTGCACAGAGGTATTGAGTTTGTGGACCATTAGGTCTGAGATCATCACTTCATTAATAGTCCATCTGGGCGATCTGGGAGACAGAACGCCATGATTATATTTTGCCTGAATTTTTTATTTATTACAGTAGTGTCTATGTATTTTCATAGATTTTAATATACTGAGTAGGCAATATTTTGAACTAAACATCACAACATTATTAAGGACATATTCCCTCCTATTAAGTAGTAACATGGTCTGACAAATGTATGCAACATTCTACATAAAACAATCAAACCACTGTTCAGTGTAGGGCTGCAAACAGCGATTAATTCCCTTAGAAGATTTATCTATTTTCATTTAATCTATTGAATGATAAAAACGTAGTGAAAAGTGCCCATCACCAGTTTCTAGAGCCCAAGTTGACCTCTGCAAATTTACATGTTTTGTCAAAACAGTTTAAGGTACCTAATGTACAATGACATAAAACAGAGACAAGAAAATCCTCAAATCGGAGAAACTGTAACCAGCAAATATTTGGCTTTTAGGCTTGATAAAGCTAAAAAAAGTGTTTTTGAACTTTAGCACTTTTTGTTCTACTGTAATGCATTATCAGGCATGCAAATAAACAAATTAAATGAATGATTAGTTTTAATTTCTCATTAAAGTTTTACTGGAATTACAAAATGAAACTGAATTTAGTTAAAACTATGACACAATGTGATCGTATCATACAATAAAATTAATTAGCATCCAGTCCAAGATAGAACTTCGAATATTCTAATAAAAATACAGTCTTACACAAAATGTGCTTGAAACTTTGCTAAAAGTGGACCTTGTGTTAGATTTGATTTTGTCTTTCCCCCACTGAAACATTAGATGATCATACAAATAGTGTCTACTGCCGGCTCCCACTGAATCAGACACTCCATGTATTGGCAACCACTTTGAGGCAGCACCAAGGTTAATCACATTTTCCCTCACTAGCAAGCTTTGTGCTGCATTAGGACCACAGTCTCTTGTGTTGGACAGACAAAACCGTAGTCATGTGAAACCTGTCTTTCCGACGCTCTGTCTGTGAACCATAGGCCGCGGTTTACACTGACAAGAGCTCAACACCCCAAATGCAGCCACAACAATGGATCAAAGTCACTGGACACACAAAAAGACCCAACCGCAGGACAGCGCATCTAGTGCATTTTGTCAGCTGACCGAAACCAGAACAGCTAAGCTACAGACAACCATGATTTATGAGACACTCAATGTAATCCATCCATCCACTCCATCCTCTCCATCTCCTATGATTTATTCATCAACTTTCCACAGATCACACCTGCTATGCGTAGCTCTGTCACACCGTCACTGATCAGGGCATCCTTTCATCTGATATAACAACACCACTTGTCAGGCTTTTATTGAGGCTACAGCAGTATTAGACCGCTCCAGTAATTACCCTTTATCCCTGAAGAGCACACGCTCTTTGATAGCAATGAAGAAATGCAGTAAGTGATTGCAATAAAACTATATTAGATAACAGTCACAGGGGTCAGGGTAACTGGTGGTATGTTTTTTTTTACTTCACTAACCAGTTGTTTCTGTAATTTACAGAAGAACCACAAGGAAACAGATATGACTGTAATATGAAAATATGAGATAAAAACAGCGTCTAACATGAAGACAGTGTAAGTCACACATAAGTGGTTGTGGCTCATGCTAATGAGGAGAACAGTCATACCTCAGACCACAGCTTGGTGAAAAAGGGGGGACGCTGACAGGCAGTGAGTGCTGAGTGTGCTTGTCCAGTGGTCAAATAAACAGAGGATCACATGAACACTGACAGCTACTGAGGACAAAAGATAAACACCAGTCACAGGGAAAGTTCTACTGTCATCAAGATGGCCTCCCTTTCATGTATGAATGCACGACTGCTGTATTTGAATAATAATGCATTTTGTAATATGATATGATGATGAATAAGATGGTAATGACCTTTTACAAAGAATGATTGTGATCCGATAATATCGAACAGGCAGTATGGACAAAATCCATATCAACATACATCACAGCCACACAATTCATATTCAATATATTCAGTGAATTGGTATACCAGGTTTTAACGGACAATAAGTGAACACTTTTTAAATCATATACAGTATACTCTGTAGTGTTCAGACTACAAATCATTACAAATCTAAAGCTGGCACATTTTTAGTAAGATGTAACTTCTCATTAACCAGTCAGACAGTTCACTGTGCATGCTTATGATATCTTCAGATGACAACTGTTTAATATGAAGAGATGAACAACGCCTTTTTCTGGTTTTGATAATATTACAGAAAATACAGAAAGATATTAGAGTATGTGGCATCATTATACATCTCTCCAGACTCCCTGCATTTAACTGTAAAGCAGTAATTTATCTGAGTGACAAGCTTACTGAAGTTCAGTCTATTTGTAGTATAATATATAAGCACTCATTTAAATCATTACTGGCAAGTTTGCAGGAAATGCTTAACCCTGCAATCTTTGTTAAAGGAACAGATAAACACACAGATGTTCTTTTCTAAGTGTCTCTTATACCAAACGGCTAAACGAGTCACATGGAGAGGTGACAGACATCTCTTGAATATTGCAGTAAATTGTGGGTGGGTGGAACTTCAAATAATGACAAAAACAGCGTGACACTTGTAAGAGACAGATGCGTAACTAGCGGGAGCTTTAAACTCAAAGCTGTCCTGCTTTTCCCACCTCACAGAATCATCATTTATTGGAAAACCTCCATTTGACCCCCCTACTGCAGCAAAAAGACTGCATCTTAAAGTTTCAACTTATCTGGGGAAGCAAAAATTCATTTTTGTGAAGGCTCCAGGGATGGCAATGTCGGCCTCTTGGTCCAGACTGAAATATCTTTGTTACTATTAGATGGATTACCAGGACATTTCATACGAACAACCTCTGACCTTTCCCCTAGCGCCACCATGAGTATGACAATTGTGGTCTTTCGTAAGCGTAATGTCCAGACAACTATTGGATGTCGTGAAATTTGATAACCGCCAATCATGACTCATTCAGTTTGAAATGTAATTACTTTGTGATCAACTGAGTTATAATTTAACACCACCGCAGATCAACAGTTTTAATTGTCAAATACTTTGGTTTATGACCTTCAAAACTAATGACATTCCCATCAGCATCACACTTTTTTTCCCAAACGTTAACATGCCAACACTAAACTAGAATGATGACATCTGAGCATGTTACGTAACAATAACGTTGCTAATGTTAGCATTTTGTCAAAGCAGCACTGTATAGGCCTTCAGCCCCGGACTATGTTTTGAGGGTGTTTTATCTTTAATTAGATAGTAATCAACGATTATCATTTTCGATCTATAATGTGAAAAAACATGATTTGGTCTTATGTCTTGAAATCCCTTCTTGTCTAACATCCTAAAATAGTGTATCACACAAAACAGATTAAAGCAATGAATACTCCCAGGACGCTCACAGGCATTTTATAGATGGCTTACAGGCATTTTCGTATCACAATTAATCATACTATTACAATATATTATGAGTCAAACTCATTATGTCCACTTCCAAGAATGTATAATGTGTGCAGGTGCTGACAAAAGAAGTCACAAGCTGCTGATATTTCATGCCTTTCGAAGATCATATGCCCAGTTACGTAACTTGGGCGTTCCAGAAAACTGTCAACATATTCTTGGTCAGCTATAGACCTAAGTTGATGTTATAGATGGCTTAATGTCCTTTTAAGCTGCACTAACTAGATTGACAGAAGCTGAAAGCCCTCTATTACATTCTGCAGTTCATGTTGCATATGTTCGTCTGTCCTTCCACTGTCTCCAGAGTCTGCCAAAGGCCTGACAAGCCTAGCAGGCTTTCAGGCATCATTATGATGTGACTCACCAGAATAAACATATCATGGCTGAATGGTAAGGCTTTCATAGCATATAGAGTCATGTTTGCAAGAATGAGAAGAAACACTGATGCACTAAAGGGACGCAAAGAAGTTGGGTTGAAAGATACTTTTAAAAACACAGTGAAAGTAGTAAAATAGATTTTAGGAAGACATGACAATGATAAAGTTTGGTAATGCATTGTAAATTTAGATGGAATATATAATATTACCAAGCAGAGAAGAGAACCTTTAAATACATAAAGGTTTACATAATCTTTTAAATAACAATTCATATGCAAAACTCAGCTGTAAGAGTTGAATTATATTTTAATTCAACTCATAAAAAGCAGTTGCTCAACATGTTTATGAGGCCTTTGTTTATAAAATAGCCAATGTTTATGTATAAAGCAAAAAAAAAAGCTTTTATTTTACTGGCTTTTCAGCTTGAACTGAATCTGATTTTATTTCCTTAGATGTGTGACCGCTGGTTTGATGAAACAGAAGAAAAACAATGTTGATTTAAAATTGCTCCATGAGGCAAAGAAACACTGTAAGATTCCCTCTGGTCTTTTTTTAGCTCAGGAACAATCAGAATAAACTTGACAAAACAAATGGCTTCTGCATTCAACAAACACCTAACATGGTGTTGTTATAACCAGCTTATCTCTACAGTCCACCAGTCGTTCTCTGACGGATCATTTCTCTCAATACAAAGCTCTTTAGCCACAAAGCAAACTCTGGTGAGGCGAGTAGCCTATCTTTCCTCTAATGCTGCCATCTATCCATCTGGATAAACAAAAATCAGAACCGAAACACTTACCGTATTTTATTTGCCTTTAATCTTCCTCTGCAGGATAAAGTCATCAGAAGCTGGTTAGTCATGAGCACAGAGATTATTCTTCCTGTTTGCTTTGGAAACAGCACAGTCATTAAGAACATCTTCTGATAGCTGCTTCCCACCAAAGGTGACACAGTGGGCTCTCATTTGCTTCGTCTTAAACTTACCACTTTAATATCAGTAATGTTATTACATCTGAGCATTACCCTGCTGGGATGATGCCACAGTCTCCGTGTGAAATGGAAAACAACTCCTCCTTGGGTGGGGAAGAGAAACCCTGGTATAAAAGGAGCTAAGGAAATGGCGGGATCGGAAATCAGCAGTAAACAATATTCTCTGGTCAGTGGCCACTACTCTGACCACAATGAAAAAGCTTGTGATGTGATTTAAAATTGAAATAAATCTGCATTTTATTATTCCATATTTCTTTGCTTTGAACGCAGCAACAAGCTGATGTAATGTCCCGCAGGGGGAAAAAATCTACTTAAAAATGCTGAATATTTAATGTTAGATTTCAAGTACAGTAAGAATTAGACATTTTGGAAAATGCCCTTATTTGATTTCTCAAGAGAGTAAGAGAAGAGGGTGGATAGTGGTATCAATGTTTGCATCTAACTCTCAGCAAGACAGCTATTAAGGGCATTTCCAAAGATGTCCATATGTAATGTCTAACTTTATATTTAAAATGTAAGCTATTTCAAACATACTAGCATTCAAAATGCAATTTTTCAGACTGTCAGTCATAAAATTGAAAATGTCTCTGTCAACTGCACTGAATGAACACTTAAAGGTCAGGCTAAGATGTCAATTTTAAACGTCTTTAAATACAGATAATTAAGCACTGTTCATTCTCCTATCATTAGTATCCCATCATTTTCAGTATGCAAATGAAAATGAAATGATGATTACACCATAAACACTAGCTGGGCTCTGACAAGGCACCACAACTCAAATCTAAATGCATGGATTTTCAGATAAGGCCCTTCAACAGGCTGCAATCAGTCAAGTGTAGAAGCAACGATGCTGAATCTGAATCATCTTCTCATCCAAGTCTGAAGAGTCATCATGGAGAGTAGAACATGGGCAACTGCACAGGAAACACTCCAGAAAGTATCTTGTTTTTCCCCTTGTGAAAGACACTTTTATCAGCTGCAGCAATCCATTGCCATCTCCATTCATTGCTTCTGCACTGTATTCTTTCCCAAACAGACCTGAACAGTGTAACTGGGTCTGCAGAATCAGAAGTATGTCTTTCTTTAAAAAATATTAATGTAGAAATATCAGTATGGCAGCACCCAGCAAGCCACTAGCTCAGATAACTGACACAGAGATAAAACTGGCTTCCCCCCAAAATTAAATCAATTATTCATTGATACATCTCTCAACCAAGCAGGGTAACGTTTGCCAGCCCAGGTCTGCATTTACAGCCACACCACACAGATGTCTAAACATGCCCCTTAATCAGCTTAAGGCATCGTGGTGGAAGTTTGCCATGGCCAGAAGGAGCCACTCCAAATACCAGGCTCACACTGCTGAGCTTAAAGCATGCACGTCTGTCTTCGCTATCTGCAATCTTACATTTTAAACGCGATAAAATGGAGTTTGAAGCCTTCTCTACTCAACATATTCACCGCCAAGAGAAAAATGATTGCAGAGTTATGGTTTTAATAATGAGAGAGAGGCAGATAGAGTTCCTCCCCGATAACTTCCTGCAGCATAAGTTTTTTCATTCATGTTTACTAAACTCTGACATATGTCAAGCTTCCCCACACACTCTCACAAACGCATCCTGTTAATCAACCACATCCTTAACTACTCCCCCCTCTCTCCATCACTATTTCTCTCTGTTGTCTGCTCCGAGTGTGACAGAGGTCCTCTCCTTTGTTATAATCACAGTGTGTGGGAGCCTGAAAGACTCATAACTCGACACCAGCTCATTAGGACGCAGGGCATAGTCACAGCTTAGCTCAACACTCACGAACAAAAGAGTGGGGAAAAAACATAAATGAGTAAAATGCGCTTCTCCCTTGCCGGCTCTCCTCATATGCAACAACTTGCGCGACATCACGATCCAGCTTTTGCTCTCCCACATAAAAGATTACAGTGCTTCCCATTCAACCACTGCTCTGATAAGGATACAAAAGCAGCAACTCCACCTCTATCCTGATTTATTCCAGGATAGAGGATGATGAAATGTAGCTGGTCATTGTCATTGTTAGCATGCAGATCCTGGCTCATAAGAATATAGAAAAAAATAGGCCTAATGTGAACGGTTTACAAATACTGGAAAGAACATCTGCACTGACCAAGCAATCTTTAAGTCTTTTGGGTGCAGATATATTTAGACATGGCATAATTTTTTCATCACATTCCATTTATGGACAAACAGATATGAAGTCTGACTGAGAAGAGTAACCACATCTTGAGAGATTTACTTCATCCCTGGACTTGAGTATGGAAGAGGTCACAGTATGACTCCCTGTCTGTTAAACTAGCATAGAAGATAAACGGTCACAGCTCGAGAAACTGATTCAAACTGTAGCTGACATGCTTCAGTGGCTTTGTGGTTTGACATCAGTTGTATTTTTGGTCATCATATTTGCAGCATGTGCTTTAGTAAGTATTGGTGTGATCACATGTCACCAACAGAACTTTGAAGTTGGTCTGCCTTTTCTATTTGTAGAGCTTTAATGACCTAATTTTCTGCAAAGTAAGAGACATGTATAAACCCACAGTGACAATTTCACTATATGATCCTAACGATAAACAAATATTTAACATTCTGGCTTGATTTTAATGACTGAATCCTATTAAAAATAAAAAAGAACATTTGTTTGTCATTTTAATGTTTTAGAATGTATTTTTCCTACTTATAATACATATGAAATGATTTAAGAAAGCTGTCACTGTATACCAACAAGTATAAAAGTCTACAGCCATGCTAGCAGCTCTGTGAGGCTGTAAGGCAGAGCGGTGCTTTAAGCAGAATGCTGCTTTAATGAGCATGCTAACATGCTCACAGTGACAATACTAACATGCTGTTGTATGGCAGGTTATTTTTACCAGGCTCACCATCTTAGTTTAGCCTCTTGCATGCTAACATTTACTAATCAGCCCTAAACACAAAGTGCAGGTGAGGTTGATTTAATGGCAATCCACCCAATAGCTGTTGAGATATCTGCATCAAAGTGGTGGAACAACTGACAGACAGACATTGCCATCCTGAGAACAAAACCTCTAGCATGGCTAAAAACGCCAGAGGACAACCAGAAAAGCAGCACTGAGAACCGTCCATGGCATACTGCACGAAATGTCCATGTCTCTAGAAACTCTAACACTAAATACAGTTCTGTTTTTTTATCTGTGGAGATGAAACTGTCGGTCTCTGTTAATGAAATCGGATACTGCTGGCCTACTCCTGGGAAAACAAACACTGGTCAAACATCATTTTGAAAAGGGATATATTTGTCAAATGAAATCCTTACAATAGTGAATCATTATTGATACTCTTTTTTAGGTAATAGTTCAGAAGATTTAGCTCATAATTTGAATGACATTTAGAAGCCAAGACTGACTTACCGAATACCATTCGTCCAAATGTATAAATAAGTAAATATGCCGCCATTCTGTACGATGACAATTAATTTTGATTAATTCAGCCCCTGAAAACCAGGATTATATGGACGTTTTGGGGCGCGTCCTTTTGTTTTAAAGTTAGTGCTGCACCTTGTTAAAATTTCATGCTGTTATCTGGCAGCCTCTTACAGAGTTATGAAAGCAGCCCTCCAGCTTCCCTCAGCCGCTCTAATGCCTGAAGGAGGATGAATGCAACCTGCCATTAAAAAACATCACTAATGAGATAGTTCAAGTCACTTTGACTGTAAAAGATCAGACAGACAGAATGACGTAATATCAAGACAGTCTGATCTTATTTATTAAATACAAGTTAACTCTAACATTATTGTTATTTCATATATTCAGTCCTTGCTACTGTTAAGTCCCATCACCATTTTTGTCAATTTCTAGCAACCACAAATAGTATTCAAATTGAAATGTAAGAAAAAGCAGACATAGTTAATAAAAGAAATGTCTCTGTTGGATAAAAGCACATCTACCTGTCAACATGTGAAACCACATGACCTATTAATGGTAATCTACATGTGAAACCACATGACCTATTAATGGTAATCTACATGTGAAACCACATGACCTATTAATGGCAGTCGATTGCCTACTCAAAACCTGCCACATGCACAAGATGCTATTTCTCCACTTCCTGCATTATTCACTAGCTGTTTAGAGGAGCAGTTTTAAACAGGTTACTGTATAACTTGTAATACTTTTTTTAGGTGTTTGCACAGTCTATAGGTTGTGCACATTTATTCAAAGATTCATTTTGACACTGGGGTAAAGCTGAAAATACTGTGGAGGTGACCTCACGCAATGCCAAATTGCTATTTGGAAAAATGTCTTGCACAGACAGAGAGTTTTTATTTATTTCCTGCTGCTGCATTCCATAAATGATACTGATTCCTCTCCCTCACAGTCTCCCTGTGTCTAACTGCAATCACTGGTTTGGGTGTGTTAGGAACGAAAGCTGCAAGAATAACAAATTTGCCAACAAACAAGCCTCAGAGCCGGGTGAACACAGATGTACAGTGTAAAAAGAGAAGTGGTCCACATGCTGATTTGACCTACCCCCCAGGCGTTTTTTAAAGGAGCATCTCAAAAAGTAACGTTTCTAGTCTCTGAGAATTTGTCCACTGTTTGTTATTTTGTCCTTCACCTGTAAACCAATCTGAGGCAGGATGTGCTCACTATCCACCTTATTTACTCCGTGTCATGTCAGAAATGTTTCATAGAAACTCTCAATGGATCCTATTGAGCCTCCCATCCACACTAACCCATTTAGACACACACAGCCAAAGCAGCCCCTGAAAAGCCTGCTCTGTTGCACTGTTGACACAACACCCAAAAGAGCTGAGATAACCTTGTGTAAGTCCGAAAATTACAGCTCCTCTGTAAGTGAGCCACAGTAACAAACAGAAAAGCTTTGACATAACCAAAGGTTTTAGGCTTAACAGACATTTGACTGGAATTTTTTGGCACAAACACCTATATTCAGCATTAAAATCACTGTTATTATGGTGGATTTACATAGAATAGTAATTATCTTAGAGTATGCTAATAACTGGGATACACATTCTCGTATATCTGGCATCTGCATGGTAACAGAAATATTGTAAATTCTCCACATTCCTGCTTTTTGCTCCAAACACTGTGTGAAGTATGATAGGCTGAGCTCAGAGCTCTGATTACATCTGAAATGGATCCTCTGCTCACTATCACACACACCTACATCCACTCAGCATGAGAGACTCAGACACTCATACATGCAGGCACATTATTCATACTTTTGGCTTGTGGCTGAGTTTTACTGATAGCTGATAGCTTGCTTCTCTTGGTTGATTTATATAGAAACAGTAAATCCTCCACAACTTGTCTTTACTTGTCTAATAACGGAGGAAGGGAGCGCAGAGTTACCATGGAGACTAAAAGGATATTTTAGTGTTTATTGTACGAATCACATGTTATGATCATAACAGCAATAACACAGAAGGTCGACTGCTTGGAAACCCCAACTAGGGAGTTAC
Source organism: Anoplopoma fimbria (assembly GCF_027596085.1). NCBI lineage: Eukaryota > Metazoa > Chordata > Actinopteri > Perciformes > Anoplopomatidae > Anoplopoma > Anoplopoma fimbria. The sequence continues at coordinate 847,735 of NC_072468.1, forward strand.
TTTACTCAGAAATGTTACTGCGGTTTAACTGCTATGAAATGTTCAGTTTTACATGCTGCCTCCAAGAGCAAGGAAACAGGAACTGCAATGAACTTTTAAATGCACTTGACTTACTCAATTGACATGATTTCCAAGAAATCAATATATATATATGCAATATATTTAAAGACAATTTCATTCTACTAACTAAAGGAGAAAAACGCACTCACCTTGACAAAGTTACAGATGCGAATTCCAGTTGAGATGCTGGAAACAGAGATGAGATGTCTGTCAATCACCCAGAGGAGAGGACACAGTCTGTCAATCACCCAGAGGAGAGACACAGACTGTCAATCACCCAGAGGAGGACACAGACAGTGAGGAGGCACTCAGCTTACAGGCTCTCCAGTCCGACATGCACACACATGAACCGGCCCCGATCAGAGGAACATCAGGTTCTCCACCTCTGTATGGAGGCTGGCACCACCCTGCTGTGACTGACCGAAGCCAACTCCAATTAGAATGCAGGGCCGAGCATTGCGTCAGTCTGAAGAGGCGGGTCTGTGTAATTGACAGCATCTTTTTCCGTGACGTATTGAGGAAGACCCCAAAAAGCAAGGACACAGTGTGGACACAAACCATCACTCTGGAAGTGAGTCTTGGTCTTTTGGTCATTTATTACATTCTTGTATCCAGGTGTAGTCAAGAATTTGAATTACTTTTTTTCAGGTTTTTACAAAGTGAATGAGATATTAAATATGACGAGTCACGAATAAGATAAGATAAAAATGTCAAAGTCAAAATGATAGTGGATGGAACTTGAGGTCGAAAATGCTAATATACCGCCATCTGCTGGACCTTTTGTCGAATCACAGCTTTCCAGGTGTGCTCATGTAATAAAACGTAGTAAAAAAAAAATAGATAACTTGTAAACTATTTCTGAGATAAAAAATATTTGCATTTGCAAAGTGAGGGACTCAGAAGATTTAAAAATGTAGGTGACATTTAATGCAACATAAGTGCAGTTTTTTTATGGATACAAAAAAAATGCAGGCTTTGCACAATAGAAAAAAGGACAAAAGCAACAATTACCCACAACACCAATCTTATCTTGGTTAGAAATTGCTTTGCAACTAGATCTACAATGTCTACAATATTCAGGAAGAAAATTGTACTGGTCTATTTTGCTGTAAAAGCCATTATCTTTTTATTTTTTTACTGAACGCCGAATGAGAGGCTGTTATATCACACAAGGCTGCAGGCTTACTGCTCAAGGACTTTCTGTCACAAAAACCCTTTTGCAGAGAGGCAGCCTGACTGCAACAGATTACATGGAAAAAAGCCATTGTTTTTTTCTTTTCACACTTCTGAGCTTGAAGGTTACTGCAGTACTGCAGTGGATTCCATAACACAGCAAACACAATGCTTTATGGTGAACTCTGTGTGACATTTGGGGAGAGGGGGAATCTCATCTTCATAGAAGTTTTCTCATTTGTGAAATTAAAAAAGGTTACAGTAAAGCCCAAAGTATTCATCTGTGCAGCATTAGGAATTTACAGCCACTAAATATTCTTTCTGTGTGGACTGCACAGGCACACTGAACTCACAGAAGTGAGCTTTGAAGGCTGTTCCTTTTATTTTACCCTCACAATCAGCTGAGGCTTAAGGGAGCGTTATATAAGACGGTTATTCTATAATACATTCTGAGCTCTAATGTATCTTGCAAATTGAATGCTTAGAACCAAAGAGCAAATTAACTGGAAATAGGCTGTTTACTATACTTACAAAATATTTAGTAATGAGTCAAATTAACAGTCTGGAAAGTTGCCCCGAGGAAAGAATATGAATCCACATCTACTTTATCATAAGCATACAAGAAATCCTACAGCCTTTTTTTGTGCCAACCAGTTCTTGGTGTTGATATTATGAAAAAATTATAGCTGTTGTAATTTTAGCCTAAGAAGTAACTGAATATCTTTTGGACTCTATAGGTAATATAGGAACAAGAAGACCTCTGAAATTATAGCAATTATAATTTCAACTTTGAAAACCAACTAAAAACTACATTCAAGTTTATCAATTTCTGATCCAAAAATTAAAATCAGCCAAACTCATCATGACAAATTCAAACTTGGACATCAGAGATCTGATGGATTTCTTTCAGGCTTGATTGCTAGATGTTAAATTCATGTTATAAGTTGAATTTTGTTGCCTGAATTCTACCAATCCAATTTCGGCAACCTCGCTTTTTGAAAGTTGTTAAAAAATAATCATAATTTTGAGCAAATTGATTCAATCGTTTAAAATATTAGACAATTGATTTATTACTTGAATTCCTCTTTAAAACATTTTTTTAAAATCTTCCTATTAAGCACAAACATTCAGTTCTAAGATTTTAAAAGTAAAATATTTATTGTTATAAACTCTTTAGTATTCGGTATAGTGGTTAAATTTTAGATATCAGCTTACTTCTCTGATTAAAACCATTACAACTATTATTTGCTCCCAGATGTAAAAAAAAATCATGTCCAGTGTTACCCATGCAGGTAGTAACAGTTGATCCCATAGAAGTCATGTTTCTTACCCACAACAACATTGTCCCTGAGGTTCACAGCAGCACGTGTGATGGAACAGTTAAAGTCGCGATGGGCCTTCGATTTACTAAATGAATTTTGAAGGTCCAGGAGGCAAAGAGCTGCGCCTTCTCCACCCACAATCCCAACTCTGTCCACTGGGCGAATGCCAGGCAGGACAGCAGGCCTCGGCAGGATGCAGGGGTTAGACACACTGCCTGGCAGCTCTCTGCCCTTTGCCAGCATCTCCTGCTCTGAAGCTTCACTTGATGATAACGCTAGCTCTTTGGCCACAGATGACTGACTAATGCTATGAAGATTTCCTCCACGCAGCTTGCTCAGGCTCTCCTCCCTGCTGACCTCCATCTCTTCCCGGGAAAGAGGGGAGGTGTACATGTCCAGGGGTCGCTCTGTACCTGAGACCCTGGCAGCGTTAGGGTCTTGGCGGATCTGTGACGAGGATACTTGCATTGGACTTTGATCAAATTGGAATTTGCAGTTTTCTCTCTCTCTTTCCTCATACACAGAGCTTTTGCTCTCAGTTCGTTGTCTATGTAAAACCTCCCGGGACGGCTCAGTGCTCTGTACTTCTGTGGAGCCAGAACTGTACTTTGATTGATTATGATACTTTTGATTTTGATCTGGTGGTTCGTTAAACTTAGCTGAGATCTCTTGTGGCCTATGTTGGTTTATAGCAGGTGAAGGAGAGCCTTGATTTGGAGCTAGAGATCGATTTGGGAGTTCAACAGCAGTGGGACTGAAGGTGTTCTCCTGCTGTCTTCTTCTATATCCTCCTCTGGGTTTAGAAGGAACAAATACGGGAAAGGACCTTTCTCTCTGGAGGGAAATAAATTGAATAGGATTAGTGTTGCACACTGTGACTGGTGCTGTGAAAAGGTGCAACGTTCTCAAGGATTTTACCAGAGGTGCAGTGTGTGAATTCATCCCTGTAATTTCACAGATTTTTTCCTTGAAGTCGTCTATCATAAGTGGATTTGCTGGCCCAGATCCTTAGCAAAATCAAATACCAACAGTATAAAATCATGCATAATCTCTGACTGAATGAAATTTGTCATTCTTCTTTGGCTGAAGGATGTTAGTTTAACATTTTCTGGGAGAACAGGGGATGATTTCTATTTCATTTCGGTCTATCTTTGCAGTAGGGAAAGCTTTCATGTGTGCCAAAGCTCAAAAAGGTGTGCTTTGCCATTTTTGAAGAACAGTAGTCCTGTGTCTAAATTAAATATTAGATGCAGGCCCACTCCCCACTCCAATAACTGTTGTGCTCTCCCTAACATATGAACATACGTTCAGGCTTCTTTACCTGTGTGATGCATTTGGTAGGAGGTGACCCAGTGTGTCCTCTCCAAATTTTTCAGCATGTTACTCGTCCGCTCAGATAATGACAAATCCCAGGCCCGAAGTTTAGGGTTGGGCAGCACCATCTTTGGAGGAGTGGGATAGAAAACCTGGTTCTCTCCCTTCAATGGCTTTGTATGCTGAAGGAAGAACATTGATATTTTTTAGAAAATGATCAGATCAATTGTGATTTGATGTATTGGATATCGTCAATGATGATGTGAAGCTATGTACAGTATTTTATTACTCACGTCCAAGAAGCCGTCTTCTCCAGCCCATGTAACAGCTTTCTTACTGGTTTTCATTGGCGTCTCCAAGACCTCATGTCTGTATGGACTACCTGCGCATGGAAATAAAGACATTTTAACCTACCTCTCTTGAAACATCTATTCTATCATCCCCTTTAACCACAACATGTTTGACTCGTACCTTTAGTTTTGCTCAGCAGAGTGACATCTGGCACGTTATTTGGGATGAGGGGGTTGAGGAAATGTTGGGAGGCAGCTCTGACTCCTGTTTCAGGGTCATCTGGGGAACGGAAGGATGGGAACATTGCAAACCGGGAGATGTGGGATGAATAGGGATGCTGCTTTGGAGTCGCTATCTTTATCATTTTCTCCCTGTTGGAAGACGAAGTGTATCAAAGTTGGATGCAGACAAAAGAAACCTTAAATTAAATTTAGAAATGAGTCTATCAAACAGAAAGTACTCACGCCATATTTATATCAGTTGGTTTTGGTATGCTGAGAAAAGAAACAACATTAATGTTATCCTTAATGTTAATAATTGACTAGTTATGATAAATCAATGGCTACTCACAGCTGGTCATTGAGACGAACTTTACTCTTCTTTATCCCAGTATTGTTATAACGATGTTGACTGTTGGTGTACCTGTGAAGGTGAAACAACAATCTATAAGTATGATGTATTGCATTTTTTATTTCTTTGCAGAATGTTTTTACACTCACTCAGATATGATGGGTCCTCCATGACCAAAGTGATAATGGCCATTTAAATCAGGCGGGATGCCGTGGTTTAGGGAGGACTTGGGCTCCATTTGGCTGCTGGAGCTCTGACTCAGAATAGAGGACGGTGAAGGCAGGATGAAAAACCAGGTAAGGATAGATAAATGAGGGAGGAAATAAAGATAATTAAACAAAATCTGTGGTGAAACCTTGTATGCTCATCAATGTTGTTGCTTTGTCTTTTTTCTTTTTAATTGTGTGTGTTAATTCACAGCAATTTATTATTTATGGCCACTTGTCTGGTGTTTTATAAAAATACTTTCCACCAGTTTGTCCCTTAATGTCACACAACCAACATTACTCATTAAATGAATGGCATGTTTACACACATTTGTATGTAGTATGAAATACAGCAATTACACAACAACTTAGTCAAAGAAAAAACTTACCTGGGTAGGGGTAGAGTGCAAAAGGCAGAATGACAGAAAAAAAACTGGTCTCTTTTCTTCTCCTGGTGCAGAAATGCAGTCTTCTCATTCCAAATGGTCCAAAGAGGAAACGTTGAAGCTTTCTTGGACAGAACAGGACTCACTCATCTTCACTTGTGACCAGTGAGCTGGGTTTGGATTCCTGGGACAGCCAGAGTGATGGTGTTTCAATGAACAATAGGATCTGAGTGACACCCTATCCAGCCCATAGCACATAGTGTGTGAGCAAAGGTGTGGTTTAATTAGCTTACATAAGACTAAATACTGAAACAACATAACAAATTTGTTTGCCAAGACCAGAAAAAATAGAACCTGCAACCTTGTGAAAATGTTTTTCCCCTGTCATGTACAGTTGTAATAACTGGGGGGCTCGGGGGTCACAATGTGCTGTTGTAATATTTCATATTACATCAGGTCGTTCATATGCAGTGGGTAATCACTGCTCTGGATGCCAATCATCCAGTCATCAAGTGTGGATCTGATATTATTACATGTTCACAGTTTGGTGAACTCATACAACTAAGCATGGGATGGAATGAAAATCAAGCTTGGTCCGCCTCGGCACACGCTGACACCAGATACAAGCTGAGTGCGGTGTGTGGTGTTTGGTTACCGGAGTCGTGTTTCGTCGTCTTCATTCTTAGGCAACATAGAAACAGTTATACCTTCAGACTGCATGCCCTTGACAAAGCCACAACATTTGTTCAAATAAAGTCTCAGGAACAACCTTGTAGGAGATTTCAGTGTGAGGATCATCCTGTTCTTATGTTGATTTAGACATTACATGCTCATTTTGTAGAACATCTCCTTCTAGGATTTGGTTGAGAACTAGACGTGCGCTGTCCTTGGTGCTGTTACTCTGCCGTGACGCAGCATGAATAGGGCTAATTTATCTCTCTAGACAACACTTAAGTAAAATAAATGACAGAAAGTAAACATAATGCAAATTGAAATTAATATACAGACTCTATTTGATGAGATTTTGTCCAAATCAACCCCTAATGAGAAAATGAATAGTGAAATCCTTGATTTTAGAGATCCAAGAAAGCCTATCCATTTTTTTGGCTGACTCAATTTTATGCATGCTTTATAGTTATGTGAAAACAACATTGCAGACATCAAAAAACTAGTATTTGATTATACCATTAAACACTCACGATTAAAAAAGCAGCAAATCAAAGTAAAAATCTGCTTCATCTGGATTGTGTGGATGTGATTCTGATTTAATTGTATCTAAATCCTGATTGGTGCATAGAGGTATGTCACACCTCTGTTTTCTAACAACGGCAGTGAGAAAGGTACAGAAAGAGATACTTTCTGAAGATACAAATTTGAAAAAAACAAAAAATGTCAGGGCCTGTAAAACAGGAGAGCACACCTGATCTGCTCCCCATCCCTCAAAACATCAGAAACCTGAAAACTGCATCTAAATACCAGTTTTCAATCAGCAAACAGGAAAGAAGTTCAGTATAATCTATGCAGCTGCCTCTTTTTGGACATGACTGCTTTAAAAGCTGCAAGGTTTGCCTTGTTTGTTGGCACTCACAAGACCCATATTCTGCATTCTGCCTTTTAATTGGGATTCCCAAGAGACCATGTCCAAAGTCTCAGCAAAACACCCAAGTCCTATCAAGCAGCCTAAGCTAAGTCCAGTAACCAATTACCCTGCTCTGCCCCAGCGGAGCTAGTGTTCTCTGGATTACATTCGCTGCTGCTGCATTATAAATGGCCACAGCCTACAATGATTTCCCTATAATATTAGTTTATTGTGTTCATGCAGGTTGATGCTTAACCCCTACAGGGTTGTTCACATCAACTGAAGTTCACCTTAATCCGTATATAGTTCTTGTAGTTACCCCTAACCTCTGAAACACTGATAAATTAATCCACCTCTCTCTGAAGGAAAAAACATGTGGCATTGGCTATTTTCTCCAAGTTACCAGTTTAACCTGTGGATCAGAAGATTGTCAGAGTCCTAAACATTTGCTTTGTGACCCTTGTGACCCCTGAAACCAACTAGTAGCCCCTTCCAAACCACTACCTGGCAGCAGCCCCAGGTTATCAACTAATGAATTAATTTTGGTAAGTTGATTTAGGAATATTTACTATGTAAGAATCTATCTCGTTGGGCAGTTGTCTGCATAGCCTAGTTGGTAAAAAAACAAAAACATTTCACAAACACAGTAAGAGTGTGGTTGTTTTATTGTATTCGTATTAGTCTGTTGCAATTATTGTTCTCGTAGTAATCTGCCTCTGCACTATACTTTTGCTCTGGTTTATGCTTTAAGATGCTTGTTTAAGAAAGGAGATGCACTGATGACTTCTGGTGACTAGTAGTTCTCTTGAATACCTATGTTGAAGACACTTCCTGTAAGTCGCTTTGGATAAAAGCGTCTGCTAAATGACTGTAATGTACATTAATGTAATGTAATGTATAAATGTGCATATTTTTGACTTACACTGTACCTTCCAATATAGCACATACTCATTTTACACACTGTATGTAAAAAAAAACTGTGCCTTGCCAGCACATTTTTTAAATGCAGCCTAAATGAAATATCAAATTCGTGCTCGGTTCTGATTGGAGCCCTGCACAGAGTCTCTGGTGGTATTCAATAAAGAGAGCGAGTGAACAGCCTCCCCTGCAGGTTTTTTTTTTTTTTTTTTTTTTTTTTTTTCAATTTCTAAGGAGAATATGTATGCGCTGTGTTCTTCTACACCTCTGGATAGTAGTTTTCCCCACAGACTCCATCTCGACTTGACTGACAGCTGTATCATCGATCCGATCTCAAATAAACTGAATCTGTTTGACCACTTTTGCTGCCAGTGTTTCAGGGAAGAAGACTGGCTCATGAAGGGGATGATTGAATACATGTTTTGAGGACATCACTTCTCCTGGAAGCTCGGCTGCAGCCGCATCACCCCATTCATCCATTCATCCATCCATCCATTCATCCAACTCCTGCTCTCTTCCATTCAAGTGTCTCATCTGGTCCCCACAGCAGCTTCCAGCATGACAGCGTTTGACTTCTCGGATGTAGAGGCGTTTTTGGACTGCCACCCAGACCTCTTCGAGAAGTATCTGGTTCGAAAGGCGAGATGTGATCAGGTCAGCAGATGGTTGAAGGAGCACCAGCCGCTGAAGGTGTCCACAGCCGAGGAGAAGCGAGGCGCTGCTGCCAGGGATCCGCTCTGGACCTCCTCCAACCCGGACGGGCTCCGGCGCAGATCGTCCCACATGGAGCTGAGACGGAACTATGCTCGGTCCAAAGCCACCACCGCACACAGGACCTACGACGAGCATGTGAGTCTGAGCCAACACGAGTCCCAGGCCAGCATGAGGCGCCGTGCGCTCCTGCGTAAAGCCAGCTCCCTGCCTCCGACCACGGCACACATCCTCAGCGGCCTGCTGGAGTCCAGGGTCAGCCTGCCCCAGTACGCCTCCAGTGCCATCGACTACAAGTACAGACTGAAGGAGACCAACGAGAGGGAGTTTTTCTTGGAGTTGGTAAAAGACATATCTAATGATTTGGACCTGACAAACCTCAGTTACAAGATCCTGATCAATGTGTGTATCCTGGTGGATGCGGACAGGTGTTCGCTTTTCCTTGTGGAGGGACCTGCACACAAGAGGACACTGGTGTCTAAGTTCTTTGACGTTCACTCTGGCACCACTGTCAGGCCATCCTCCAGCACCCTTAACTCCAATGAAGTCCAGGTGCCATGGGGTAAGGGTATTATTGGATATGTGGCAGAGCATGGGGAAACTGTAAACACCCCAAACGCTTATGAGGTGAGTCTGGTGTTTATGCTGAATGTATTATTATACTTTGACTTAATGTAATGCAGATATATTTACAGTCAGTGAAGCTATTCATTCATTAGTCGAGGATCAGACATTTTAAACACTCCTACATGAAAAGTATCAACACATGTCTAAAAAGAATGGAAGACATTTAAACGAGTTGTTTCTTAAGCTGAACTTTGAGTTGAGCAAGGGGACGCTCAAATCAGAGAAATTAAGAAAGACTCTATTTATTTCAATTATGTCAGAATAAAAAAAACTTCTCTGTATAATATACAAAGCAAAATGCAATCATGCCTTATAATTCTTCCCACAAGCATTTATATCATGGCCCTGGGCTGCATGGGAAGCTAAGGCAACATGATTCCCCTGAGGTCTATTACTAGTGTAGATATGTGTCATGGGCATCATAGTTTTTTCATGCTTATAGTAAAAACAAAAAGGCCTCCTGCAGAGCCGTAAATTTACTTAGCCAAACCATTACACCTGGCTGCTTTAGTTTGTGACATAAGCACGTTAACCCCAAATATTTGAAGCAATGTATTGTCATACTGGGAGTACAACATCAAATGTGTTGTTTTTTTACTGGGCACAGTGAAGTTACAGGATATATGTGTATTAAACCTGCATGTTTGATTTATGTGTAACATGTGTTTATTGCAGGACCACCGCTTCAGTGATGAGATAGACAAGTTAACAGGCTACAAGACTCAGTCCATCCTCTGTATGGCCATCTGTAACAGTGATGGAGAAGTCATAGGTGTTGTACAAGCAATCAACAAAAACCCCATGGGCACTCCCTTTACTGAGGATGATGAGAAGGTAAGCCTCTTCTGTGTCTCAGATCCATGTTACCAGGGGATTTTCACATTCATAGGCATTTTATCCGCTATTTAATATCTTAAGTATTATTGTAGTTGGTTGACCATTATGGGCATTTCAGAGCTGGAGTTAAAATTGGATGCTTGTGGAAAACACACACACACACACACACACACACACACACACACACACACACACACACACACACACACACACACACACACACACACACACACACACACACATTAACACTTATTGCACAGAAGCTCTTGAGCCATGCAGCTGAAAAACACTGTTTTTCCTTTGAATCTTCTTAATGGCTGTGGAGAGGGGCAAAGTGTTCCCTCGGAAGCAAAACACAAGAACAATGAAAGGAGGAGGTCAACCTCTTACTCAAGTGTAGAGCATTAAATATGTCTGGCTTTGCAATATATACGCACACTTAGGAAACACATTTTGAGTGGATACACTTTAATCTTTAAAGCAATCTGCTTTAAATGGGTTTGCTACAATTTGTGTGTATTAGTTTTTCTTTATTTACTGTTCCACAGCTTATATTTGCATTTTCATTCTCCCAGTTTGGTGATGAGCAAATAATACATTGTGTATCTTGTTTATGTGAAAAGTACTGGCTTCTTGATTAAGTGTATAGCCCGGCACTAAGAAAGAATAGGTACTCATTTGACATACACTTTGTAGTCAGTAAGAAAATCATCAAAATGTTAATGTTTATTCACCTTTCAGTTCAGCTGCACTGAGATGCAACAGTTTGTCCACAAGGTGGCAGAATAAAGTTGAGGATAATCCTTTTTTTCTCAATACATTTTTTCAAAGAAATCAACTTCAAACAAAGTTTTCAGTTTTCTGTAATTTAAGCACTTTTAATATACAATTTTACTGTATGAGAATCTAAAAAGCTCTAGAAAAAGCAAAAGTAACTGCGTTTATGCTACACAGACACTGACATCTTGATCTGCCAGCGTATCTCAACATTTTAGGGCCCTTGATGTCTCACTAAAGTCCTTCTTTCTCTAGATCAATACTTCATTAACAAGGAATCCAACAGCCAGACTTTGATCCAGTGCATAGATTTATTGGAGAGAAATTTGTGCAGAGAAGCAGCAAAAACTCCATCATGACTTTCTTCCCCCCATCCCCACTCACTCTTTCTTTCTCTTACCCAGTTGTATGCCCTCTTGTTTAGCATACCTATAGCTAACATTATTATTGATTATGCCTTTCACCACTTTCTTGGTACTTTTACTCAGGTTCTGCAGATGTATCTTCCATTCTGTGGAATATCGATTTCCAATGCCAAGTTGTTTTCGGAGTCTCGCAAGGAGTATGAAAGGAGTAGGGTAAGAGAATTTAAACTGTGCATTTATAAAAAAGATCTTTGGTTGTTTTATAGATACTGGAGAATCAGCAGTAGCTTTACATTTTTAGACTTAGTTAAAATATATAGGTTTCAACATATGTATGTCAACACTGCAATGCACATAAGTCATTAATTACCTTTTTGGTTGCCACAGGCTCTGCTGGAGGTGGTCAATGACCTGTTTGAGGAGCAGACCGACCTGGAGAAAATTGTAAGGAAGATCATGCAGCGAGCGCTGACCCTGCTGCAGTGTGAACGCTGCTCTGTGCTTCTGCTTGAAGACATTGACTCACCTGTGAGGCTCTTCCTAGTTTTTAAGTTTGTTCTTTTCTCACAAATGTATTTTCCTTAACTTTTCTATTTAAAAATGTAGCTTTTCTTGTGCAAAACTCTCCTATCTTTGTTGCCGAATGTTGTTATAGCTGCTACATGTCTCTTCTGTAGGTTGTGAAGTTCTCTAAGACGTTTGAACTCATGTCTCCCCTGTGCAACATGGACCGTGACATCAGGTGAAAGGGACATCATGAAAAAGAAAGTTATTAATCATTCTAGGGGAGATGCTAAGAGGATGCCAAAACAGCAACACAGACCTTAAATAGATACATGTGATGTGCATCTTTACAAATCCATAACACACTCAATAATTACTGCTGCCGGACCTGATTATTGTTTCCTGTTTGTGTTATTGGCCACATCAGCATGGAGAAGCTATCGTGCTCTGATTGGCTGATCAATAACAGCATTGCTGAGCTGGTGGCTTCCACAGGACTGCCTGTGAACATCAGCGATGTGTGTCAGGACCCGCGCTTTGATGCTGAGGTGTGGAAACAATAGTCTCCCTATAAGACCTATTAGAGCAAACACAAATGAATGGACACACACATTGAGGCTGCAGCAAGTAGACACAGACACACATCACAAACACCAACAAAAACAAAATATGTGTTGTGTTTTAATTAATGTTTTACTAAAAAAAGAATGTGGGCCCGGGCAGCTCTTTATAATATACATTACTCAAACAAACACAAACTTCATATTCACAGTCTCCTCCATTGACAGGCGGATCAGGCCTCCGGATTTCACATCAGATCAGTGTTATGTGTCCCCATCTGGAATCGAACTCATCAGATAATTGGTAAATTTACCGGAAATATTCAACTTGTCCTCACTGGGAAATCTGTTTTCATGTTAAAGTCAATGATGTGTATGTTTTCTGCAGGGGTCGCACAAATTCTGAATCGCCTAGACAGGAAGACGTTCAATGATGCAGATCAGAGACTGTTTGAGGTTTGTTTTTGAAAGCTCTCATTACAGCTGTTTCATCAAAACTTTAAGTGTTTATTTTTACATTGGATACACAATATGCCAAGTTTTTAAAGGTTTCTTTTGTGTTGTTTTTCTCTGGATTTTCCTCTGTGTACAGGCATTTGTGATATTCTGTGGACTTGGAATCAACAACACTATGATGTACAATCAAGTTAAGAAGACGTGGGCCAAGCAGTCTGTGGCACTGGATGTAAGCACTGCCACGTATTGATTACAGCAATCACTTTTTACCGTGATTCCACCACTTTGGAATACATAAGATATTTATATAAGATATTTATATAGATTTGTCTTGTATTTTTCTCTTCTCTTTTCCCACAATCCTGTCGCTTTAAAAATGTGAAATAAATAATACAGAGGTAAAATTACAGCGATATCACAGAAATACATCATCCACTACCACTACTTTTTAGAGAACTTGACAGTCAATCCCATTCTCATTTCTGGGCCTCTGATAGCAACACACCCTTTAGCGACTGTATGAGACGCACTGCGCTTTCACCTAACTTCTACGTGGACCCATCCATTTTTAGAGAGAAAATGCTTCGGGAGTGTGATGACATGATATAAAGACCAAAAACAGTAGGGGGAGGAGATGTATGGGACAAACAAATACAGAAGACCGGTGTTCGAGAACGACGTTTGTGTCCCAAATTGTTACTGAGTTTTTTTAAAGTTATGTTACTGATGTTTGTGACATGTTTTACGTACTTATGTTAATTTATTTTACGTTTTACTTTGTTTATATTGTTGTTTTAAGCCAAACCATTATGTTGTTCCTTAACTGAGCTAATTGGTTTTGTTGCCTAAACCTAACAAGTGATTTTGTTTAAATTCACAATGTTAATCACAGGTTTACTGTTACCGTGCACTGTCTAAACAGTAAATAACATTTCTGACAAAGCGTCAGTATGTAACGAGTTGAAATGAGAACGAGTTGGTCAGACATATGAATGTATTTCTATACCGAAATTTAAACTATATTGCATTAAAACATGCTTTACACCGAATCTCTCTATCATTAAAAGTGCTAAATGAAGTTTAACAATCACTGAGACAATGATAAACTTTATACAAGCTGTGCTTTGAAAACAACTATACAACAAGGTATGCAACAAGGTGTATTTGCATAAACTGATGTATGGAACATACTAGGTCTTCTGTTAAATAGTAAATTAAAACAATCTAAATTACTCTGAATAAAATAAGCAAAAAATAAAAACAGATTTTTATTACATCTATTCAAAGTGTAAAGTAGTAACTGAGGACAGTGGTGTCACTGATGTATCCTAACAGAGGCTCTCCACATTCATTAGCATCTCCATCTGTGTTCTGCTCCGTTGCCCGGTATCTAACCTGAGCAGTCACATTATCCTCAGCAAACATGGTTCTACTTCTCTACCATAAATATTTCAGCTGCTTTCAATAATTCATGATAAATACATGTGCCAGTCTGCTCAGCTTTCATCTAAGGCAACAAGGCAACACTCCTGTATTTCTGTCACACAATCTTTGCTGTTTCTTTAAACAACTGCTGTTGTATTTCCTTTTCTGTCAGAGGACCCAAAGTATAGAGTATAGTATATTGATAGTCTTCTACAAAAGCGTCTTTTCAAGAGTTGGTCTTATTTAATTTAGGATTTTCACATCAATGGCATTGGAATCACTTTTATACATCTCACTGCATGATTTCTGGTTTTTTTTCAGATGTTGTCCTACCATGCTACCTGTTCCAAGGTAGAAGTTGACAGACTTAAGGTAAATTAGACTGTCTGCAACATGTTTTTTCAACATGCTCTGCCTCCTCCATTGCTTGCACTGTGTGATTGACAGCTCTGTCCTTTGCCCCCCAAAGGCAGCAAAGATCCCCCTGAGCAGTGAGTTAGGCATCGATGAATTTCACTTCAACGACTTCTCCTTGGACAATGACGCCATGATCACTGCGTCACTCCGGATGTTTCTGGAACTCGGAGTCGTCCAAAAGTTTAAAATTGACTATGAGGTGAGGCCCTTGAATATGTCCTGTGATATGTTTGTCAGGCGCTACTGTCAACAGTGTTTATGTGTGTATGTATGTATATCACCTGTATGTCTGTCTTCTTGTAGGTTTTATGCCGCTGGCTTTTGACTGTGAGGAAGAACTATCGAACTGTGGCGTATCACAACTGGAGGCATGCCTTCAATGTGTCGCAGTGCATGTTTGTTATGATCACAGTAAGTTTCAAGATCTCCAACTTCTCTAATGCCAGACTCTTAATTTAATTCTATACATTCAAACTGTCTAATACAGCAAAGGGTAATTTCCATCAAAATAAAAAGATCCAATCTTAGACCCTTGATGGGGATTACAAGTAAATTGTAGAAGTTATTATTAAAGTCATGAGAAAAATAAGCCTCAGTGAACTTTTCAACAATCAGTCAATAAACAAAACATCATTAAGAGGAAACATCACAAGAGAAACATTAAGTGTATCTCCTCCCCTCCCCTCTCCTCTCCTCTCCTCTCCTCACCTCACCTCTCATACTCTATTAAATGGCAATATCTAATACTGTATAAATAAAACCAAACAGAATGAATAGAGCATGAAAGCTGTTGTTGACTCTGCAAAATGAACGGGTAAGAGTGTGCCGATCTGCTGTTTTATTTGGCAGACAGCCAGTTTCCAGGATGTCCTCTCAGAGGCTGAGATACTGGCACTGATGGTCGGCTGCCTGTGTCATGACTTGGACCACCGAGGCACCAACAACGCATTTCAAGCCAAGTAAGTGAGGCAGGCCTATAAAAGTATGATGACCAACAGCTGTCTTACAGGTGTCTGAGAGTTTCACTGCTCTGTTTTGTCCTGCAGGACAGGTTCTGCTCTGGCTCTGCTCTACGGGACATCAGCCACCCTGGAGCATCATCATTTCAACCATGCAGTCATGATCCTACAAAGTGAGGTCAGACCGGTGTTTCTCATATTATTATAACGCTTGAGTAATTTGGAGGTGTCCTGTATTAGCTGAGCCATTCTTAGTTTGCTTTCCTTGACTAAGGAGATGCAGGTGTTTAACTTGAAGTGATGGATAACATTTTGTGAATACTAACTCCTGAATGATGTTGGAATTTCTCATTTCAAATACAAATTACAAATAGCTTCTATATCACATGGTGTCATGGTGTAATTTAATGTTTATTTTCTTAACTGTACAATTATGGCTCAGTTATAGCTAGTATATAGCTAGTTTGTAACACATGTCCTTAGTTGGGACAGATGACAGCTAACTCAACAAGAAAGCACAACCAAAACAATAAAAACACTAATGTATAAAATAAACTAAACTAATGGAAAGATCTGTGATCATCCATGACTACATGTATAATCACTCTAACATTTTAACATTTTATGGGTCTTTGAGCACTGGGCTACCAGTGAGCCACTGGTGTGCAGAGTGAGTTTCGGGGCGGTGCTGGTAGGCGGCAGCAGCGACCACCGGTGACGTTAACACACTGCTTTGATCAGTTTGACCATGAGGAATTGTGTTCAGTAATGATTTCTGCTAACAGAGGACAGAGAAAGTCTATACACATTGCTAATTAACATTGATAATAGGAGTCGCATTTGACAGTGAGCGATGACTTAACCAATGCATTGGCTGTAAGGTGCCTCTATTTTAGCCCCTATTACTCATCCCTGCCTGCTTTTGTTTATGCACCTACTATATGCTATTGTATTTTTTCTTCTCACAGGGCCACAATATCTTTGCAAACCTCTGCTCTAAAGAGTATAGCAACATGATGCAACTATTGAAGCAGGCTATTCTCTCCACAGATCTGACTTTGCACTTTGAGTAAGTTGTCTTTTTAATGGATTCAGAGCTGAAGTACTACGAAATTGATAATATGTAAAACTGAAGTAGATTTTATGGATTATTAGACAAACTCCTACACATAATAAGAAAAATCAACATTTTGGTTTCTGTGCTTGTGTGTTGAAAACCGCATTTGAGTGTGTTATTTGCCTTTTCACATTTTCTGTATCCTTGGCGGTCTCGTTGCATTGTCAGGCGCAGAACTAAGTTCTTTGAGTGTGTTCTGTCTGGGGAATTCAGCTGGACAGATGAAGGACACAGAGAAGTTCTCAGGTTTCTACCTTTGTGCTAAATGAAACCTTTCTGTGCACAAATCACTTAAACTGTGAGAAGCCAAACAAGTAGCTAAACACTAGCTTTGATGTCATCAACAGGTCCATGCTGATGACAGGATGCGATCTGGGAGCAGTCACTCGTCCCTGGAAGATATCCAAACAGGTTTGATGTTTATCACATCTGTGCTTTTATGTTTGAGGGTTTGGAGATGTAGGAATATAAGCAAAAATAGTTTAAAAAAGGACCTGTATGTTCCGTCATACGACATTTTATGCTACAGAAATTTGCATTTATAAAATACAGAAATTTTGGTTAAATAATGAAATAATGATGGATGGCATTTATGTCCCAAGGTTGCAGAACTGGTGACGAGTGAATTCTTTGAACAGGGTGACAGAGAGAGGTCTGAGCTTAAGTTGACCCCAGCGGTAAATAAGCAAGCTTTAAAAATCCCATCTTTCACTCGGATTTCTTTCACTTTTCACTCAGATTTCTTCAAATCTTTTGGCAAATGATTATGATGAATGTTTTGGGTCATGGATAACACAAATTGATCACCTCTCTGTAGGCCATATTTGATAGAAATCGCAAAGATGAACTACCTGTCTTGCAGCTGGAGTGGATAGATGGGATATGTAAACCCCTTTATCAGGTAGGTAAACCTTGATGTCAAAAATCACAACAATAAAAGCGTTATTTGGGAGTTTGAATATCAACTGTACTCTCCTGTGTCGCTACCAGGCAATGCTGAAGCTCAACAGGAAGTTGCAGCCGATGGTCGATGGGATAGATGCCAATCGAAACAAATGGCAGGAGCTCTGCTCGTCCTATCAGGAGACACGCAGAGCCTCAGTGTCCAATCAGATTGCTGAATCAGATCAGAGTCCTGAGCCTCTTGAAGCCGCAGATTCAAATCAACACCTAGACTCCACAGAGACTGTGGAGCTTGTTGAAAACACCAAGTTTGGGTCAAAGTCTAAGTGCAGTCAGGATCTGAGGTTCAGAGTAAACCAAGGTCCCTGTGATGGTAAATCAACATCAGCTGGCAACATGATATCTGCAGGAAAGAAGTAAAGCAAGCTGAGTGTTGAGTATAGGTTTATTCATTTAGTGGCTCTCATGGGACTCCTCCCATATCCTGTGATTTTCCAATACATGCACTACCCTAAATGATTTTAAAAAATCCGGGCAGATGAAATGCAGTTTTTATATGCTGAGCACATTGCTTCTCCCAAGTGTCACTGTGTTTAACTCAGGCGTGAATAATTCATGTTGGTCAAACTATACTTAAAGGGCAGTTTTAAATTTCTTTGTTTCTTTTTACCTTTTTTTTTCTATCTATCTATCTATCTATCTATCTATCTATCTATCTATCTATCTATCTATCTATCTATCTATCTATCTATCTATCTATCTATCTATCTATCTATCTATCTATCTATCTATCTATCTATCTATCTATCTGAATGCTTTAAATTACTGAGATGTATAAGATTGAGAGACTACTTTTGAAACCAAAGAGGGCCACTTGCCACTGTAATGTTTTTTAATGGGAACTGCATAAAATCCATAAGCCAATTGGAACGCCTTTACAAAAAAAGGAATCACTGTGATTTCTCTCACATAAAACACAAATTGCCAATATGAATGTCGACCGGAGCATGATCGTGTTCCTGAATGTTCCTTACTGTCTTACCTCAGTTGCAAATCTTTGGCTGCATGGCATTATTTTCAATGTTTGTAGGTTAACCAAGCCTTCGGCCGTCTACTTCTCCTGTGAATTGCATGTGTGTATCATAAAAACCTTGTATCTTTATGTTGAGGAATTAGGTAGATAATGTGGAAGGCCAAATGTTAATGTATTGATTGAGCAAAGTCATTGAACAAATACAAACTCTTCAGGCTGATTGTATTTATGTTTGTGTGTGTATGTGTGTGTGTGTGAGAGAGAGATAGAGACCTCCTAATTCCTTTAAAAAGTTATGACACAGATAACTAAAAATGTTTTTGTCTAATGGGTCTGAAAGTTACTTACTGTAAAGGTATAGTTAGGTTTTTGGGAACATTTATTAGTTGTTAAATATTGATTATTTATTTCTCCCCTGAGTGAGACAAAAGCATGCCTGTATGTCTGTAACGACTGATCTACTTTCTGTTTAAAAGCATCCTTATGTAACTGTGATTGTGTTACAGTTAACCCTCAGGATGTCAGTGACTCCACGCATATGCATTAGCTAAGCAAGGGTTGACAAATCTATAAACTGCAAACAAGAGCATGAAAAACAGCCATGAGTTTGTCTCACTATGGGTAAGAAGGAAAAATTCTCCAAAACGGAACTATACCTTTAGAAGATTTTACGTACAGGATGAAAAATTCCTAAATAGAAGTTTTGAGGTTCTTTTAAGCATAATGGGTATATATATATATATATATATATATATATATATATATATATATATATATATGTGTATCCATGTGTATCCATTTGTTTATATTGTTTGAGATTCATCACAGTGTTTTTGTAGTTCTGGGCAGCATGCCGATTATGTGTCATGTTTGATGTTGATACTGGACGTTATCTTGATGCCTTTGACTGCCCTATGAGATTTGCTTTGCATGAAATCACTGTAAGGGATATACTAAATATTGTTACGTAAAAATATTGTTGCTGCACTATTGTTGTTGAGAACAGATAAAGATTTCTATTTTCGATCACAGAATATACCAAAATTATTTTTTTTTGGCTCATTATTTTTCATACATCGGACTCTATATTTATGCAAGATGTAGAATTGGCATTTTCTCCTGCTATTTATAAACTGTCCACTAAAAGGACATTATTAGAGAAGACAAGAAAGTGCTACATTTCAGATAAAAGGGAGTAAATCAATCTCCAGCTGGTTTTGTGAATAAAATGCTGTGGCATGGCATCTTATCATTTGTTGTAATTTGTGATTTATACATTCAAGTAGATTTCCATGGCTATTGTTCACAATTACTGAAAGGTGCTTTTTACGGAATACAGAGCATTAATATAAGCAGAACACAACTATTTGATATAATGGATAACCTGAGCATAGAGTGAAGTCATTCTCCCTCTGTACGAGTCTGAAAAGCTGAACCAACATTCTGTTCCTGTGACACAATCATCGTTGCAGACAACCGTCATACATCCACAGTAACGAAAAGATGATTAAACTCGATGCACTGTGTCTGTGCCTACATAGTTTATCAGATGTCAACATCTGCTCAGTGTGTGATTTGGCTATTTTGTCATTGCTGATTATCAAAAGCTGAAGTTGAAAATATTTCTTCTTATTTTTTGTGTCATACATGCCTATATGGATATGCATATTGATAGCCGTTTGTGACTGAAATACAATATTTGCATTTCTGATGATCCAAACAATCTGCTTTGAATATCTTAAAGGAACAGTTCAGATTATTTGAAGTGGGATTTTAAGGTACTTATGTATTACCTAGTGTTTGAAGGATCAGACAGGAGTATTGACAAGAAAGCAAAGTAATGTACTGTTGTGGACGGAGGACACAGTAAAACTAAGACAAACTAAAGAAAGCTCAAATAAATTAAAAAAAATCAATATCCATTTCAGTGTACACTATATTTAGAATATTTTCACCACTTTATATTGCCTTCAGGCAACTTTATGATGCAGTACTGAACTGAAGGGGAAACTTGTCTATAAAATTTAATTTCAGTTCAGTCCCCTGTCGGAAAATATTTTAATTATAGCGTAAACTTAAATTGATATTGATTTTTTTAGGTGAGCCTTTCTACTAGCTGGCTAAAATATGTTTTGCTGCTGCCCCCGTCCACAACGGCAGTCTACATTGCTTTGCACCTGTGCTTGTACTGCTCTCTATTCCTATAAAAAGAAAAACTATCCCTTTAGAAACAGTTCACAATATCCATGAAAAACTAATGTTAACCAGCACTTTCCAAATCATCTCATCATGAAACTAAAACTAAAAGAACAAAGCTCATCCGTGAATAAAATGTCCCCAGTGGTAAAACAACATGTAACCTGAACAGTGACTCTAAGGTTAACTCATCCACGACGCCAACAAAACACAGCCACATCCTCACAGAGAGCACATTGTCGAGGGAATCTTTACATATTCATACAGTCTCTTTTAAACCCTGATATGTGAGTGTTTGATGCTGGTGCTGATTTTAATAAGGCAGCGAGGTGAGGCAACAGTAGCAGCAGCAGAAGTGTGTAAAACTCAGTTCAGCCCGACGCGCATGCTGCCGCCAGCTGCCAAACCATAGCCAGAGTCGGGCCTTAATCTATAATTTAACATGGATTGAGTTTATTCTCCTCAGGGTCGATGATCAGGGGAGAGCCGGATGGAGAGAGGAGGGAGAGCCTTCCAACCTCATTTTTGATACAGGGCCATAGTCTTTGATCTCTCTCCCTCTCTTCTGTCCTTTTTTCTGTTTTATCTCCCTCACACAGACACAATGTTCTTCTCTCTTATTCAGTCTGACACTACATGCAATATGTACACACTGACAAACAAAGAATTAAATGACTGGATGAAAAACAAACACCCTGGAGAGACTTGTGTAATGATCACTAAGATATTCCTCCACCTAGATTGTATCCTGAGTCATTTCTTATGAGGCTGAGAATAGAAACCAAACAATCAGGCAATAACCTCTGAGAATGAGCTACAGTAAAGGTATTAAACACTGTGTGTGAACATAATCACAGTAATGAGATCACTCTTTACTGCCGCTTTGTAAGTCTGGAGGAAATGTCCTATATCCATTTTTAGAAACTAGACTGTTGCGAGCAAAGCCATGCAAATGAAATAGTGTGTAGACTATACATTTTAATACCTACTCTCAATACTAATGGTTATGTACCAGGAATAGCTTTGTGGGCCTCGTGCCTATTTATTCTGTTTTGTGTATCAATATTTTATGATACAACACTGAAACTCTATTATTAGTTTTTTCAAAGAAAGCACTGGAAGGCATCAGTGTGATGGCTTCAATAATCCCATATTCACCAGCACATCTCAAAGGTTAGAGTTTGAATCATCTGAAAACTACAAGGCAAATAAAACGGCTGTAAAAAAAATTTGATTATCATAATAGCAGAATTGTTCAGGCTGTGATTAAACAGTTTGTGTGGTTATTAGGGATGCAGAACCAAACCTGAAATAACAAATCGTTTCATGACATAAACCGAATTTTGGACTTGTTGATTAAGGGGAGACACCACAGATGAATAAGGTAAACATTTTAGGAAATAGATACCACTGTGAAACTTCCTCAGTTGATAACTGACATTAAGACAATATTTTTTTTTCTTAAATGTTTAATAAAGGTGTAAATATGCAAATGGCTAATTATCTTATTGAATATTTGCTAATTTGCATACATTTACAGATAACAAATCTGAACATTAGCTGAAGCCAGGTTCAAATTTCTTGTTTGGTTTTGCTGCTTTATTAGAGTCAGTGGTTTTTTTAGGGGAAATTTTGGATATCCCGTTTCTCACTCAATAAATCAGAAAATACTGTGAACAGCCATTAAAAAAATCTATTTAATTTTAACCCTTATTACAAGTTTTCTGAAATTCTATGTTTGAATATCCTAATCAGGCAATATCTAATGCTAATGTTTGGTGTAGTTGGAAGGAATCTGCAGACCCAAATAGACAAAGTAGTACAATAAACTCCTAAATGCATATTTTGGATGTTTCCGTTGTACTAGTCTGAAAGAAGACATGTTGTAGAAGCAAAATAGCCTAAAATCAAAAAATTGATCTGTGCATTAAAACATTATTTTTTGCCTGTAGTGTCTTGTCTTAAATGCAGGGCTGCTTATTATTTGATGAGGTGCCAGAGACATAGAAGAGGCAATAATCTGAACATAGGCCTACTTGACCATTAAACCATTATTTTTTTGCATCTATTAGTAGTTGAATAGACAATTCTGTATCAAACTGTCTGTTTGACTACAGTGTGCAGGTTGTACTAGTATAGACAAACCAGAACCAGCAGGGGGCTTTGATCATTGCTCTAGTGACCGAGGTATTAACCCCGTACAATCACTGGGTCCCAGATGTTGCTTTGCAGAGTCAAGACTTAGCAGAAAAAGTACAGTCATTAAGAAGTCTGGTGAGTTTTAACCACTTGATTTACTGTGAACATGAATAGAGCTAGTCATCATCCCTGAGTGCAGAGAGACCATCACAGCCACCTTAAAAAAAGCCTTTGAACATTTAGAGCTCAACATTATTTCATTCTTTCTCTGACTTCAGATAAGTGGTCCAGAGCAGATGTTCATGGTTGATTATCCTGGAAAATAAATCAAAATGTGCTGTACTGCTTAACCTTTGAACCCACCACTGCCTTGATGAAAAGCCTCAAACACTTTTGACAAAGAAGAAATATATATCTGCCCTCCCCTGTCTGCCCTGGACTGATCACGGCTCGCTGTGAATCCCACTTGGAGAGACTCCTGTTGATTTCCTGACTGCCGAGGGCTGTTTGTGGGCAAAAGTCTTTAAGTGCAGCGGAGACACTCGTCTTATTTTGAGGTGCTGTCCCTGAGTCAGTAGTCACATGATTACCCGTGGAGATTGGTGCGTGTTTGCTCTTTGCCATTTACTGCACTGCCTTGTCTGGCTGTCTGTCATAATCAAAGCATTCCAAGTGTTATGACATGGAGATGAATAATTGATTCATGCAGGCGGCTCACTGGTTATGTAAGCATCAGACAGGACTGGAGTCTGACACTGTGCTGCAAGTGAATACAGAAATGTTACAATAGCTTGTTGATTTGTTCTGCGTGTGTATTTAAATCAACAGAATTCACCGGATTGGTCTGATTACTCTCCAGATTTAGTTTTATTAGTGCGGCATTATAATGTTTCTTTCCTCAAAGGTGCAGATTCAGGGTAGCTCACATTGGTAGTGCTTTAAGCAAACAATTGAGCAACAGTGAGAACTCTCTCAAATGAAGATTTTATTCAGAAATGTGATTAGAACTAAACTGATGAATTTGGGATTTAAAAAATTAATACTTTACAAGGAACATTATAAGGGTTAAAATTATTAATTGATTAATTACTAAATTAATTATCAGAGAATTAAATCAACAACAAAGGAAATCATTTTTGTTGCAAAAATGTGCTCCGCAAACATGATGATGTGCTGCTTTGTGCTATCATTGTATCATTAGGACTTAACTTGGTTTCTGGGAAACTGTGTTTCGGACAAAAAAAGTTTCATGTTTTGTGGCCAAGATTTACATTTGGACAGAAAAGCATGTTAAACATTAATAAACTTGATGCATTCAGGGGTATGGGTATATATGACTATAATTGAATAGGTTTTTACAGCTGTGCCACTGCTTGACATTTTGTTAAGTTTTGCCTCCCTCAAGTGGTGAATAAGAACGCTGGCATTACTGGGGAGCAAGTGATCAGTATGTCCAATGAAAATGAATGTGGAAAGCAAGTTGAATGGGAAATTGTAAATAATAAAGCCATGTTACACCCCACAACACAACTAAATCGTAAGAGAGAATAATAGAGGGAGAGAGAGAGAGAGAGAGAGAGAGAGAGAAGGAGAGGGCGGAGCATGTGGTCTTGACCAATGCTATGGATTTGACCAGAAACTCAGAGTATCCCCCTGTCCTGCTGACAGCTGGAACGCCCCCTCCCTGATGACAGGCCAGAGCTGGATTCCTTCAATGAAAAAGAGCTTTGATTGTTTGCAGGAACTCCTCTGGTTTGGCTTAATGGCTGTCAGCTCTGTCAGGTGATGGACGGGCGGGTGTTTCACCCCTGATAAAAACAAGCCCCTCCAGCAAGCTGCTGACTTTCAGAGAGCAGGACCTCTGCCAGTCAACTTCTAACCTTCTCCAAACAGATGGAAACAACCACAAGTGAGATGAAGGTGAAAGAGTGTAAAAGTGATGCAAATTCAGCAAACAGTTTCTAGTTACAGAGCAAAGATGGCTGATGTTTTCTTTTCCATTTTATTTTAACTTCACTTCGTGATAACATCAATATCATAATATCAAGCTGAAAGAAACAAGGCTCTTTGGATTTCATCTGCAAACACTGGGTTACTTGTGTCGACTCACCTACAGGCATTCACCACATTATTCGACAAGACCAGACACTTTAATTTTTTGTCTACGTTTAACTAAAATGTCTTTTGATTTATATGCATGATTTTGTAGAGATGTACGTCTTAACTTACAAGATCAAAAACTGTTTAAAAGTAACGTGTTAGTATGAAAAGGTTTCTGTCTGACTCTGGCGCCACTCATCTCTTAAAGCTCCATCGCTACTGCAGCGTTCAGCTTGAATTGTGTTTTTAGTGACCGGAGCAGCTCAGGTCATCAGTTTGCCTGTGAGAAGAAACCATAAACACTACGAACATGTACCCTGAGCTCTAGTCCCACTGAGCCCAGTCAGACAGCAGTATTTCTCTTTTCTCCTGCTTCACCCCTCACCAATGCACATACACACACACACACACACACACACACACACACACACACACACACACACACACACACACACACACACACACACACACACACACACACACACACACACACACACACACACACACACACACACACACACAGAATACATCAACTGTAATTGTATATATTGACTTCAACTTAGCCCTGAGCTCCACGGCATGAATCACTGCTCGCCACCATCGTGGCAGGCCTTCACATCGAGGTGGTCCTTTGCATCGAAGAGAGGCAGCTCTGGGTTTGTGTGGGCATCCAGCCAGCTCTGACCTTCGAACATGTGAACGCACACAGGAAATCTCTGTCCACACCAGCCTCAGTCAGCTGTCAGCCTCTCCTGTCTCTGATTATTAAACGTTATTCTTGCACAATCAGGCTTTTGTTGAAATGCTACTGTAGTTTCATAATATTGTAAATGTAATTTATACATAGATTTATGTTAACATGATTGCTGCTGGTTTGGCCACCACATTTCCAGATTTTGTACAGATATTCATGGTCCCCAGATGCTGAATCCTACTGATTACCTGACATTTCCTCGAGCACCACTATGGATGTTTGATACCTTTAATTCATTTGGAGATAAAAGAAAGCCTCCCTTTTCCCTAAAAAGGTATTTTTCACAGCAGACATGTTGGCTTAATTATGTATTGGCCTAATTTAATAATGACTGCATTCCATTTGGGGGTTCAGACTCCTGGTATTTGCATGTTGGCTCACTTGTCCAGATTACTGGAACACAATTTGTTTAACCTGTGCCTATCCTGCTGTGACAGGTCAAAATGTCTACCGTGAGAATAGGTCTATTGATTCTGATTAGTGTCTTCTCTCTCTTTGAAAAATGTATTTTCTTTTAGTTTTTACATGAGCTCTGCAGTATTTCAAAACTGAAATCCAGTAGTATAAATTTCAAACAAATTATGTCTTAGGTTTTTCACATGACTTTATGAATTAATGAGTCATTTCTTTATTGCAAAGTTTGCAAAGTTGTAACCATTCAAACCTAAAACTTGAGAGACCTCTCTGTGGTTTGAGGAATATCTGACGTCAATATTTTAGACTCTTGGAGAGTTCAGGTTCAGCCTTGGTTTGTCCGAAAATGTTGCTTTTGCTCTCACTTTGCTGCCAGCTGTTGCGCTTTATTCATCGCTCTGAGTCAGGTTGACCATGTTGCACAATGTCAGGGTCCAAGTGTAACACTAGCCTTGAGGTCTCTATAGAATATACCCGTTTATTTTATTTTGTTTGTCCTTCATGGAAGTGAGTTATGATTCAGAGTATTGATTTTGTTGTTGAACATTTTATCTAAGGACATCTCTTCACCACGAGCTGAGCATGATTTTACCTTCAACTATTCCTCAGTAAATTAATTTATAGTCATCCTTGGGTGTAGCTTGTTTGTGTTTATTTGACCCATCCACTTCCCTGCAAATGGGTTTACATTGTGGTTACTTGAAAGTACTGTGCGTTTCATACAGATGTTGAATTGTGCCTTGTGCGTCTGATACAGATGCCGAGGAGCACAACAAAGTGTCGATATTTGAAACCCTGGGAATGTACACCAGTGTTCATGTCCCAAAGTGTTGTTGAGTTATTTGGCAGTTGCATTGGTGATATTTCTGATGTGTTTTCTGTACTTATGTACCGTTGATTGCATTTTGCTCAGTTTATGTACTTATTTTAAGCCCGACCATGATGTTTCTCCTGAACCTAATAATAATAAATAATAATAATAATGGATTTTATTTATATAGCACACTTTAAAATACAATGAAATCTCAAGGTGCTGCACAGGGTAAAACAATCACAATAATCAAATATAATAATAAAATGCTAAAAATAAAGAAAGAAAGAAAGAAAGAAAGAAAAGAAAAAAAATAATAAAGTGTTCGATTTTTTTATTCAAAACAATAGCAACATGTTTACTGCGACTAGTGGTGTGTCTAGTACTGGGCTTTGCAGTACATTAGAAAATGATGCTAGGGGGTCTGACCAAGCGTCAGTATGTGACCAGTTGGGATGAGAACGTGTTGGGGTAACAGTGAGGATCCTCAAGTCCTGTTTTTATTTATTGAACCATAGTTATATATATCTACTTGTAGGAGTCAGTAAAGGAAAGTAAAGAACAAACAGTATAAAGGGACACAAATGTAAAATCTAATATATATTTTTGAACCATTCTCAAAAAAACAAATCTCGTTCGTAAAAAAAAAAGTCAGAGAAGTCTTTCCCATCACTTGCACATAAATCAGTTTCAGTTCATTCACATTGGGACCATTGACTCAGCTCCCCCTCAAATTGGGGGTTGGGTGAGGGGGGTAATCTGGAGGTCTGAGAAACTCAAGACTTCATGGCAACATACCACTCAGCCATCACAAGCACTTAAAGTCCTTTAAAAATGTTGCAGTGTTGTTTACTATTGGCTCTGTGTGAACAAAAGATGGAGCCCTGGTGTCTCCACACTAACAAGGCCCATCTGAAAGCATGAGGGGAAATATAAACCGGCCGGTGCTTGCCACTTCATTTCCTGGCTGGTAAGAGCCTGTTTCCTGTGCATCAGCCTAAACATGGCATTTTACCCGAGGGACTCTGCCACTTGTTCCCCGGCCTGAGTTTCCCCTTTCTGCTTTAGACTCAGCTGCAAACAATTTATTTTCAAGACACACTGAGTAACAGTTTCCAGATTAACTCCTGGTAGGATTCTAATTGAAAATGACATTTTGGAGGATGGACAATGTAAATCAGCTTCATGTTTTGTCAGGTCCAGGCAGTGGTTCAAACCGAGGGATTGGTTGTGGTTTTTCAGCGCTTTATACCAATGTGTGGAAAACAAGCTCTGGAAACAAATTTCACACCCAGCAACTATTTCATGGCAAGTATAAAGCTGTCTACATGAGGAAGAGCGGTCTTCCTGCAAACAGCGGTGGCTTTGATTTAAATTAACTCAGAGTTGTCTGTGCCACATATGTGGGACAAATGTTACACATCTTGCTTTTTCCTTCTGAATCCAGAGCAATTTAAAGGAGTCATTGGACATTTTTTTAAATGTGCTTGTTCACTTTCTTGTTGAGTTAGATAGGAAAATCACTTTTGTGTCTTTTCGCTTAATATGAAGCCACAGCCAGCAGCTAGTTAAGGTTGGGATATGCTTAAAAATAGCTTGTTCAAATGACTTGCTGTCCAACCTCTTTAGATGGGTGTTCCAAATAGCCAAACTCAAGGCAGGATGGAACTCGTGCCGAAGTGAATGGGGATGATACATGATAATTGTTAATCATGGGGATAACAAATTTCCTGGAAAACGCTCATAGTGTTGTTGGCTACACACGAAAAGTTACAGTATCAGTAGTTGTATAGAATGAAAAAAGAGAGGAAGAAATATAGACCCTTCCAACTATATGCTGCACACTCTGTTATATCATCCGGGCGCCTCTAACTGAAGTGTCCAAAAGCAAGAAAGTCAGCAACTTTAAAGCAAACTAAAAGGTACGTTTTGCCACTGCACCCGCAAAATAAGTAATCCTGCTCCTAATCCCGTGTTTTTATACCTTGGTTTTTGAACAGATAATAAATTATGTTAATTGGTGACCTTGTGAGGTCCTGGTAAGTGAATTTGGTGTCCTTTGGACCAAGCCAGTCTAACCCACTGTTTTCAATCTTTACGTAGATAAAACTAAGCTAAACTAACCGGCTGCAGTCTGTAGCTTCATATTTACTGTAGAAATATGGTATCGAATCAATCTTCATATCTAACTACTACAAAAAACGATTCCCTTGAATCCTTAAACTATTGATTTCTATGTTACTTTCCATGCAATTGTGAATGTGTATGCCCCTTGTATGAACCCAAAAACACACATACTGTACACGTCGTCTATCTCTTATTAATTTCACCAGAAGTGTTAGATTTTAGGTGCAGCCGTGTGGCTAGGTATCGTTTTCAAAAACACAACAACAAACACATTTTTTATTTTTAAATGTTGCATGCATAGTCCTTCTGTCCATTATTTTTCATACTGATCCTCATCAAAACCAAATTCAACTTCTCAAATCTGACTTTAATGTTTTAAGCCAAAACTAGACTGTACTTCTTGGAATAGATTCAGTTACTCTGGCCTGTCTCCATCAATTATCCGGATTTCACGACAGTGGACTCTGTGCCTTTGTTCAGATTTTGCGGGGTAATTACTGGCAGGACCTGCTTAAAGCTGTTATTTTCCAGATGGCTGGCAGGCAAGACTCGAGAGCTGGTTAGTCCCAACATGTGCTCATGCTGAAGCCTACATAGAAACCACTTAGCCTTCAGATGGCATGGAGCTGCAATAGGCCTCGTTGAGCTGAAATGGGTCATGGTCAAAGCACTTTTGGCTGAGGAAGAAAAGCTTCAGATCCCCTGGACCCAGAAGGCAAACACTCTGTATTTGAGGGGAAAGCCTTGCATCCCGACCTGGGACACAGAGTTTGATTGCCGATGGACCGGTTTCCTGCAGCCAGAGGGGGGAAAAGTGGGGTTTAAGGGGTTGAATCTTGATTGGATGTGGAGCACATCTAAAGTTCACAGCGTAATGCTTTGAGAGAGAGAAAGAGTGAAAGGTCAACAGACTGGATTCGGTGGTTTGTTGAGCAGCACTCAATGAGAGCAGACAACCAGCAGCTGCACAGTGACAAGGAGATTTACCAAGGCAAAGGTCTTCTCACCACTCAAGGATGAGATACTATTCAGCTGTCTACTTGCTGAAAAGTGCACTTAGAGTCTGGCCTTCATTTAAAGCTTTCATATTCATGTGATAAATACATAGAAAAGATATTACTGATATGCAATGTTGAAACAAGGAGAGCTGCTCTGTCCAAAAGGTAACAAAATCAGACTACCAGCCTCTATAAAGCTCACTTACTAATGTGTTGTATCTTGCTTGAAAACAAAACAAAGTGCTAAGTCCCAATGCTTATTAGGAAAAAAACAAGTCAAAGGAGAGTTCCTTGTTTGGGTTCACTGGATGGTGATGGGCAGCTTTGAAAGGGAACACTTAACAGCAGTAGAAACTGATATGGAAGAGGATGTGTGACAAAGGTCGGACACAAGAAAGCAAACAATCTTCGTTTAGAAAGCAGCAGTCATTGCTTTGTGAGTGACCAGTGGAGAGCAATCCATCAAAAGTCAGATACTGTGATTATTTGATCTCACATTACATAACAAAAATCAACGATTATAATTATGCTGTATCAGAAAATGACACCATTAAATCCGTATCAGATTAAATTTTGCAAACTCATTTTAAAAATGACCATATGAGGAGAATTTTAGGGCTTTCGTTAATTAGTTCCTTTACAGGAAAACTTGTAAGATCCAGCCTAAGTTTAACATAAAAGTCGTCAAAATTCGTTATGCTAAACAATATTAATTTCATGACATTCAATAGAGCGTATACTTACATTTTCTCTCTAAAACCCCTGACAGTATCAGTTCTGTTCGCTGACTGACACATTCCTCCATGTCCCTATGAAAGGACTTAATTTAACTTCACGTTTTACTCTGCCCCGAGTCAACGAGCTCCATCAGCCACAAAACTCACAAGAACAAAACACACCATCACTGAGAAAAGAAAGAAAAGTGAGGAGAATGACACAGAGAGACTGGGAGAAAAAGAGAAGTAGAAGAAGGGGGGAAATAGGTTCAAAGGCGATCTTTTTCCCTTCCACTCTTATCCATTCACTTTGTGCCACATTGGCCCCTGGGGGGATGGGGGTTGCTTGTCATTGGTGCCATTCACCTGTCAATCATAGTGTTACGGGATCTGATGGGTTTGGAGCGGAAACCCCCAACCAAGAGGCACATGGGATGAAGTCACCACCATAAAAGCAAACAACGAAACAACCTTCACTATTTGACTTGTTCTGAAACTTCTTCTGACCCTGATACTTCACTTTCTGATGCTGGGTAAAACTACTTCCTACTTCTGATTCTACAAAAAGAAAATCCAGATGTTGAACATTAGGGCGTGTAGACGGTGTATGATGGGCAGAAATTAAACAGTTATCATTAGGACATTGCTGTAATATGTCCTTGAACAGTACATCCACGTACTGCAAATGGCTGATGTCTAACGTTTCCAAAACGAACCATATACTTTATGTGAATTAGAGAAACCATTGATGAAATGTAACAAGTCAAGTGCTCAAGTACTATACTTATACAGTTTTGATATGGGACAGTTTTCAGGTGACTAAGTTAACTACTTTATACTTCTACCCCACTAGATTCCAGGTGTAAGTATATTGTGCTTTTTACTAAATGAATTAGAAATCATGGTTAGTTTTTTATTTGCAGAATCTGATTTTACAAACAAAATATACAATCAGCTTATTAAATTTGATGCATTCTTATATATTGTATATATATATATATATATATATATATATATATATAGAGAGAGAGAGAGAGAGAGAGAGAGAGAGAGAGAGAGAGAGAGAGCCTGAATCACAGAACAGAATATAAAGTGCTTCCTTCAGTGATCTAAACGGACATTTATGGTTTGAAAATTTTAAAATCTTCTTATCGAAACCTGCACTGAAACAAATACTCTGAAGATATACATTACTACTGTATTCATTCCCAGTAACTCTATAGAAACTAGGCACAGCGATAACTACCCCCTCAAGCCCTCAATGCCAGAACAAGGTATAGAATAACACAGAGGAAAGTATCTGGGGGCAACGATAAGTGCTCTGAAACAGGAGACAGATTTCCGCAAACGAGCCCAGGTGGTCTGCCGTCCCACGTCCTCTGTTACTCATGAAAAGTCACTTTTCTCTCCAATGCTGCTGCATTCATACGGAGGACATAAACTTCACTGGAGCCTGTAGCACCAGAGCCAGATTGATTCAGTGTGCGACTCTGAATGTGATCTGAAGACAGCGTGTGGAGCTGTTGAAGGTGCTGAGGGCTGCTGCAGTGGTGACAGAGCTGGTGACAGTGAAGCACCTCAGCTCTCACACTGCTGCCTTTACTCCAAAAGTGCTGTTTGTGTGTGTGTGTGTGTGTGTGTGTGTGTGTGTGTGTGTGTGTGTGTGTGTGTGTGTGTGTGTGTGTGTGTGTGTGTGTGTGTGTGTGTGTGTGTGTGGGTGTGTGTCTGCATTACATGTAGGATTGATCTCCAAGAAAAACACTGTGCAAATATCGTCCAAACAGTCAATCAATCAGTCA
Organism: Anoplopoma fimbria; assembly: GCF_027596085.1. NCBI lineage: Eukaryota > Metazoa > Chordata > Actinopteri > Perciformes > Anoplopomatidae > Anoplopoma > Anoplopoma fimbria. The sequence goes on from NC_072468.1 coordinate 880,299, forward strand.
GTCATGAGCTCATGTAAGTCCCTTTCCCCCCACAGACCAGCCATCAGTATTACTGTTTCACTGCTCTTTATACAACCAGATTAACGCTCGTTAAGAATAACAGGACCGACGTGAATGTCCTCGCCCTCGCTGTAACCGGAGAGCCTCGAGGTGGTACTGAGGGAACGTCAGGGGCCCTCGGTGTGAAAAGCAGCCAGTCAGGCTTGGCCTTAGCCACACAGACCACTACTCACTCAATCCACAACCCCTCACAGCAGGATCCAGCCATCTGGACTCATTTCTGCTCCGACAAGGTGGCTCTCAAGGCCTATCTGTATGAGGGCTGCATTCACAGAGGGCCCCAGGAATGTGCTTGTCTGGGGGAGAACTAAGCTGATTTAAGGGTTGGCGGCTTGACGCGATATATCTTTTCACCCTTTACACTGGAGCATGTCATTTCATCAACATCTGTATTTCATTTTTAGTGCCCTGGTCAATCCAGGGTTCAGTCTGTTTGGTTTTAGGCACAAAGATAGGCCTCAAATCACTCCGCTAATGCCTGTTGTTGAGTCATTCAGACTGCAAACACATGCAAGACATTACATTTGTTTAATAAAACATCTAAAATATTTCTACAATTCCTTTAAACTCTAAATCCTATAATCCAGGTTATCCAAGTTATTTAATTATTTTCATGGTTCAGTAATAGTTGAAAACAGATGATGAAACAGATTTTTTTTTCTGTTGTTATTTGTAAATGTAGCCATGGTTCACCAGCCAGCGATGTCTGTTGCCTAGCTCTCTCTTCCCATATTTCCTATCTGTCAGTTTATTCACTAAAGGTAAAAAAGTTGTAAATGTAGAAATTGTTGTCTTGTGTTTCTGAACATTGCTCAGCTGAAACAATTCGCTGACTTTCCAGAGTTTGGTTAAGATAACCCAAAGGGATCCTTACTGGGCAGTAAATCCAGATAGGACCTCACTGCATGCATTACTGCCTGCAGCGACAGCTCAACCCTTTTAGCTGTTCGGTTACTATGGGAACTAGTACTAAAACCCCAAAAGGGCCAACAAGAGCGGGTCATAGGGCAGCAGCAGGTCATAGGGCAGATAACTAGCACATGTCTTGCCTTGAAATCTGGGTCTACTCACAGGGACAGCTAATGTAACCTACTGTAGGTAATGTATGGTTGACCTGGTTCTGTTGTGAAAACTGTTAAAAATATATATATTTATATATATATATATATATATATATATATATATATATATATATATATATAAGGTACTACTCTATAATAAAGCACACTTTATACAGGGTTTGCCTAATTCAACAGAGATAATCCTTCAATTAACCATTCAACTTGTCTATTTCCCTGAAGAATATCTGGACCACAATCCATTTATCCACAATTAATTAAAACTTAGACCTACAATTGCAGATTCGATAGACTGGGAAAAAACGTTTTAATGACTATTAGCTATTTAAAAGACAATTTATAAAACCTTTGAAAAAGGTGTCTTATCACCAAAATTAAAGCTCTGGCACTGTAAATGTTAAATCTAGGTTTCAACTAAAAAAAACACAAAGTTTCAAGTTTACCACAACTGTGGAGGCTCTTCACAATTCAGGATAGAAAGTTTATCCAAAGATTTATAAGTTGGTGAAGAAAGAGGGCTGAGCAAAGACAGAAAATGATGTTTAATTGTTGAGAACAATTTCAACACAGTGTTAATAATTCATCACAGAAGAAAACAGCGGCGTACCACCTTGACTTCATCAATAGTGAACATGCCGTTCCTATTGCCTACATGAATCCACTGCACTAGGAGTTGAAAGGGGGCGTATGTGGCCGGTCTGAATGACCAAACATGGATGCAAAAGACCTGTGTTCTGTCCCCTCTGAGACCCTGATCAATAAGATCTTTTTCTGGATACGATTCACACCACATTCATCATCCATGCAGGCGACTGCCAGCCTTGAAACCACTTTTAATCACATCCCCAGGGCCTCCCAACTGTTTCCTCATTGAAAATGAAACTGAGATATTAATTCTCAGATCTGTGACACATCACCATGTGTTTCTTTTACTGTGGGTATTTCAGTATTCGTATGGTGCTGTTGCAGTGAATGCTTAAGTGAATTTCATGAACAAATGCGTGCAATGTTACATAATCCTGCCTTGAGGATGAGATGGTATCAGAAACTACTGTGCATCAGTGGCAGCTCCACTGTGAGTCCATCTCCTGGCAAAACCTTTTGTTCTGCTGCCTTTTGCTATGAGCTTTCCAGCATAAATCCATTCTCATTAGTTAACTGGGGCGCAGGAGCTGAATCTGGCAGAAATACAAGCAGGCAGCGTCCCCCAGTGGAGTGCTACAAGACTGTGGAGAGTAACTGGTGGAAAAAAAGGAAAACTTGGTCAAGTAGGAAGGCCTGTTAGTGGTGCTTACTTGGCCAATCAGCAGCTTTAGGGTTTCCTATTGGCTAAAATGGAGCTGTCAATCAAATCCTCCAGAGGGTGTTTTTCTGTGGTGTCCTCAGTGTAGTTGAGGAGGTCTAGAGGTACAGATCCCCTCCGTGAAAACCAACGTCCTAACATCCATATTTTCTTGTATGAAAGTAGCAATACGACAAGATGCTGCACTCACAGACTAACCAAACTAAAAGTGTTAGTAAAAAAATGTACTTACAGACAATTACTTAAATTATTACAATTAAAAGTTCTCATCAGTATGAGACAGAATTGCACTATTCTACATAGGCCTAACATTATATCCGTAGAATATTATTTTCTATGCTTTAAGCTGCATTTTAAGGGTATTAAAGTTGGGGCTTATTGTAACTACTTATATACTGTTAGATCATTTGGTCAATAAAAATGTATCATATTCTATGTTGATCAGATGTTTATGTATGTAAATCCCTTGGTTGCAAAGTAACAAACTACCAGTAGTGGTAAAAGTAAAAAGTGAAAGACTAATGCTTTTTTTCGTCTGAAATGTAATGAAATAGTAAAAAGTACAAAGTAGCATCAAATGGAAATACTCAAGTAAAGTACAAGTACTTCAAAATTGTAAATATATTATAATAATATTGTACCTATAATATAATATAATAGAAAATAATATAACTTAACATAATATAACATAACATAACGTAACACTATATAATATAATATAATATAATATATATTTCATATAATATAATATAATAAAAATAATATAACTTAACATATATATAACATAACATAACGTAATATATATAATATAATATAATATATATTTCATATAATATAATATAATAGAAAATAATATAATAAATTAACATAATATAATATAACATAATATAATAATACATATAATATAATATAATAGAAAATAATATATATAATATAATATAATATATATTTCATATAATATAATATAATAGAAAATAATATAACTTAACATAATATAACATAACATAATAACATAATATATATATTTCATATAATATAATATAATATATATTTCATATAAATATAATATATATTTATATAATATAATATATATTTCATATAATATAATATAATAGAAAATAATATAACTTAACATAATATAACATAACATAACGTAACACTATATAATATAATATAATATAATATAATATAATATAATATATATATTCATATAATATAATATTTCATATAATATAATTTTTAATAAGTTTTGTTTTTTGTGCCCTACATGACACTGCTCACACTCTGATGTCTCCTCCAAATAAAATCAGATTTGCTTCCACTGAAAAGGATCAAAACTCTCCAGTCTTCAGTGAGGGATGCCTCAGTCCCGTGTCATACCCAGCTGACACCCATGGGTGTCATACCCAGCTGACACCCATGGGTGGCAGGGCTGTTCCGGACCACTGGACTGGGGGGACTGACTGCTGCTCTCTGATTGGTTGGCGTTGTGCGCGTCCCCGTCGTCTCCTCCCTCCCGGTTTTCCTGGCATCATGACCTTTTCCCTTGGCAACCACTTCCTCCGAGCATCCACGGCCATCTTTCATTTCAAGTCATTCATGAAAAAGTTCTTTGGCTCATGTAAACACGCAGAGAGACACGTGTTTGCATGTTGGTGTTTACAGAGACGCCTCCGAGAGAGAACAAGAGAACAGAGAGAACAAGAGAACAGAGAGAGAACAAGAGAACAGAGAGAGAGAGAGAGTACGTGTCTCTGCTACATTGTAGCGTCGTGTCTCTGTGTCTCTGCTACAATGTAGCGTTTCTTGTGCATCACACGTTTTTTCCGGCTGCTGTTTTTGCGCAATATCCTCCAAACTAAAGTGTCTGAATGAGCTGAACACGTGTGTAGAGACCCACGTGTTTGAGTAACGCACTGAAGAGCAGTGTGTTGTAGTGTAATGTAATGTAATGTAATGCACTGAAGAGCATTACATTACATTACATTACAGTCATTTAGCAGACGCTTTTATCCAAAGCGACTTACAGGAAGTGTATTCAACATAGGTATTCAAGAGCAGTGTGTTGTAATGTAATGTATTCGTATCAGTTCGCTGCACTTATTGAATTTGTATTTGTTTACTGCACTTATCCTATTCGTAGTAGTTTGTAGCACTTATTATATTCGTATTAGTCTGTTGCAATTATTGTTTTCGTAGTAATTTGCCTCTGCACTATACTTTTGCTCTGGTTTATGCTTTAAGATGCTTGTTTAAGAAAGGAGATGCACTGATGACTTCTGGTGACTAGTAGTTCTCTTGAATACCTATGTTGAATACACTTCCTGTAAGTCGCTTTGGATAAAAGCGTCTGCTACATGACTGTAATGTAATGTAATGTAATGTAATGTAATGTAATGTGTGTTGACAGCAGGTGGAGCGCTAGAATAAGAGTAGGGACCATTGTCTGAATGACACAGTCCTCACCACCACTGCCATGTTGTTCTGCAAATACACTGATCAGCAGGGAGACGGAAGTGTTTATTTCTAACATCACGGTGGAGTTTTAACTGTTAAAAAAACAACAACAAAAACCTGTCACTCTATGTTTTGTTTTAAAGGGTCGTGAAGTACCAGTGATACGAGCTGGCTGTCATTCATGGCAGGATGAGAAAGAAGCAGACTGCCAAACAGAGGAAGACCGAGGAGACACCAGTAGTCCAGGAGTTTGTGGTAGAAAAAATAATTCGCCGCAGGATCTTTAACGGGCGAGTGGAGTACTTCCTGAAGTGGAAAGGTTTCACTGAGTGAGAGAGATCTGCTTTCTCATAGTGTGTGTGTGATTCATTTTTGTGTCGTTTTTTGCATTATATTAAAGTTTCTCCTTGCCTCTTATGTGTTTGCAGTGCAGAAAACACGTGGGAACCTGAGGACAATCTGGACTGCCCTGAACTCATCGAAGAGTTCCTGAGAAACACCCCTTTCCCAGAGGGGAATGAGGAAGATCAAACCCAGCAAGAGTTAATTCCAAAAGAAGAAATGACAGAGCAGGAGACGGAAATTGTGAGTTTATGTTGTTTCCATGTTATTCATAGAACTTCTGCTCCTAAATCTGTAAAAAAAAAATGAAAAAACAACATATTATTAGATACTGTTTATGTAGGGCATTACACTCAGAAAATTCGGGAAGCTTTATATCTTCATTTTAAAAGAACGGGCTCTGGATTCCAGTAAATCATCTCACCATGTTGGCAGAGTTTGTTCCTATTTTTTTTTAGGGTTTTAAGGCTGAACATGAAACTAAATGGTGTGTGAAGGTGGTTAGTTTCAAATGCCCCTAAGAGGGAAATCAATAAAATGTCCCTTTTTTTGCGTAAGTGAAGTGAAAAAGAATCCCCTTCAAAGCTGTCTCCTTATGCGGATGTTGTCTTTGTGGTGTCTTCTAACGTCTGTTCCTTTTGTCCTTGACATTCTCTTTGAAGTCCTGTATGCAGTCTCAGCAGCAGGCTCACACTGTGCAGAGCAACAGCGAGCCAAGCGACACGCAGTCAGATACCCCCACTAACCTCAGCACTTACCTCGAGCCTGAATGCATCATTGGCTCCACAGACAGACAGGGAGAGCTCATGTTCCTCGTCAAATGGTAACTCCACCACTTCCTCTTTTTCTCTGTCCTTGAATGAACGCCAAGGGCTGGTTAAATGTTTTTTCTGATGGTAGAACTCACGATCGTTCATGTTTAAAGCTGCAATCTTCAAGGTTCAATCTACAGGAAGGATGATGGAGCATCTAGTGTCAGGTTTCTGCAATGATAATGTCACTTTTTGTGAGACAAAGTTAGACAACGTTGGCCGTGACAAAACATGCCTCAGATTAGTATTCGATTAGGGAGGGCGTGCTGCCATGACAAAGAAGCAGCCACAAAACCGCATCCTGGTACATTTTTTTTTTATCTGATTTCCTGCTACTATATACTTTTAGTTGCATTATGAGACATGAAGAGGCTATTGTTTTGAAAGCACATGGGAGATCTTTGCTTTCGGGGATTTCCGCCAGAAATCTTCTTAGAATTAGGCAACAAACCTACTTGGTTAAGTTTTGGAAAAGATTGTAGTTTGGGTTAAAATGAACCGAAAAGGAAACTTATCCCATTTTGCTTTTGGAGCTTCAGCCATAAAAGGCAAGGCCATTTTACTTGTAAATGTATTTATTCACACCTTTCGAACACAGAGGTATTTCAAAGTGCTTTACAAAAGGACAAGAAATTCATTATAAAAACATTTAAAACACAATAAAAATATAGTCAAATAAGATAAAATACGAAAAAAAGAAACCGGAAACATTTAAATATTTATTGTGAATCAATTAACTTAACTGAAATGCAGTACTAATAGCTGTATTACCCCTTGAAATGTCATTGGATATTATTCAGTCCCATTGGCCTTTCTTCCTTCACAATAACCTTCTTAAAACTGGCAGGACTTTCTGCTGAAACATTAAAAGTAGGAGGCGGCTATCTTAACGGTGTGTATCCCCACAGGAAGAACTCCGACGATGTGGCCCTGCTGCCGGCCCGCGAAGCCAGTGCCAGGTGTCCCCAGGTGGTCATCGACTTCTACGAGCAGAAGCTGACCTGGCACTGCGGAGACGAGGAGCAGTGAAATGTGTGCGTGGGTTGTGTACAGAGGCAAACTGATAAACAGCTGTGCTCTCGCCTGAAGCTTAGTTTAACCTCCATCGAGTGTCCTCCTTCAGCTGACATTAGAGGCACAACTGTGTGAAATTGCGCTGCAGGTAGAATTCCACATTCTGGCAGGTGCGAGATCCTCAGCGGGGACGGATTTTTAGTGCTCTCAGTCCCACGGTGCTCAATGAGGTCTGTGTGCCTTTGTGGAGACTGCGATGGGGACTAAAACTAACCTTTGTGTAGAGCAGCTGATCTGAGATCAGACTAACCTGTAGCAGCTTTGGTCTCGCGTAAGCAGACACAATCACTGTGGACATGCATTTCATTTTTATTGCTATGTAGTCATAGAATATTTGTGGTCACCTTAGCTGTTTGATGTGTTCTTTATATCTTTTATTATGTAGGTAGAGTGAACTAACCGCCGTCTAATCCATTCCTCCATGTAGCTTTTAGGCAGAGCTGAAGATTTTAGACCTGTTGTGCTAACATTTGTCGTTTGAACCTGTTTTGTGTCTGGTGTTTATAACCACAGCTTTTACTGTGTCTCTTTGTGGCCCTTGTGTTTGATGTGGAATATTAAAAAAAAAATTGCCCACCATAAAAAAATTTTTTTTCCAATCAGCTGCTAAATACCAAATATAATCTTCTACTCAGTATTGGATTATAACAAGATTATTAGTGAGTTTTTTTTATATATATTTTAAATGGTGCTTAAACAAAGTCCTGGCACAATCAATGACATTTTCTTAAAAATTCTAAAATAAATCAATTGAGATTAACACAAAAACTTTTGTGCACCAGTGATGGCTAATAAATTGTTGAATGTAGCACTTTAGATATGAGACTGTCCAATTACTGTACAAACTGCATCGTCTTCAAGTAATTATACAGGTCTGTGTACATGTTAACTGTATACTGATGGCAGTGTCCTGACTCGCCGTATCTCCCATGACTGTTATGTTACACTCAGCTGAACCATAAACCTCCAAAAAAAAGAAAACACCTGCTACTGAATGACTTTAACTGTTGACCATGAATCTGTGAAGTCTCTGTGAATAAAGGAAACCTTTTTGTGAAGCTTTTCTCTTGAGTTTTTTTTTTATACACATTTGCCATGTGCTAAATGATATAGTATGAACATCAATTGAACAAATCATCAATTTAAAAACTGTAGTGAAGGCTTAGGATGTTTTTTTCACTGAGCCTAACTGACAGTCAATAAGCATTACATGTGACATGTAGTTGTAGCTTGATACAGTAATGTTGGCACAGGGACTGACAGTTATAAGGAAGAGCTTATCTCAGTCTTGTGACTTTATTTTAAAACCTTTGTTCCTAGACAGTAAAAGTTGGAAATAAAAGGCACTTGCCCCACTTTGTCTGGCTGACTTTACATTACTGAGATTCACAAAAGAACATTTGGATTATGATAGAAGAAACTGTCAACGCAGAGACTCAGGTAGGTCTGAAGTTATACTGTAATTTAAAGATTTTAAACAAGCTTTATAGTTATTAAAAAAACCTTGTTTGTCAAATGTTACGGTCAGAAGCTTTAAATTCTGCTTCAGACTTAGAAAAACAACTAGTTTTTGTGTCTTGAGCAATAAAAGTATATTTGGTGGGATTTTCCGATCTTAATTCTTGTCATGCGACTTCCTCTATCTGCCAATAAAACACTTCCCCTTTTTTATATCGCATTCAGTTCAGTGTCTCTCCTGCCTTCTCCATGCAGCAGGTGATCAGTGTTTGGGTGCGGGACCCACGGATACAAAAGAATGACTTTTGGCATGCCTTCATAGACTACGAAATTTGTTTACATGTAAGTAAAATGATAAAAGGAAGATTTTTTTAGCATTTACATCAAAAAGTTGAGATTACTGTAGCATGGGTGTCACATTTGTGTCCTGTTTTAGACCAACAGCGTGTGCTTCACCAAGAAGATCTCAATTGTGAGAAGGCGGTTCAGTGAGTTTGTATGGCTCAGGCAGAAGCTACAAGCAAATTCACAGCTAATGTAAGTCAATTTTACTGTACTTTGAACTTACACTTTAGCAAAAACAAAACACATATACTTTCAGTTTTCATGTTAAAAGGTAATCTGCCCTACGGTTCCTGTCATTTTTAGGGTGTATTTGTTTCTTTTGCAGGGTACAGCTACCAGAACTGCCCCCAAAGAACATCTTCTTCAGCATGAACAACGGCCAGCAGATCACTGAGCGGATGAAAGGGCTCCAGAAGTTTTTGGAACAGTAAGACTGATCTCACAGATCAATTAACATGTGAACTTTGGCACAGAACAACAAACCATAACAAAACTGCTGACAGTTTCCAGGAACACCTGGCCACGTGACTACTGTTCTTAACAAGCAATACAATATGTAACGTGTTTGTCCATATTCTCCAGGATCCTCCAGAGCCCTCTGCTGCTGTCGGACAGCTGCCTACATCTTTTCCTGCAGTCACAGCTCAGCGTCCCCAAGATGGAGGCCTGTGCTGCTGGACAGACTCACTACTCTGTGGCCCAGGCCGTCCAGTGCTGCGGTCTAAGGCGATTCCACTCCGAAGAGGATCTGCAGAAAAACCTCAGCATGTCTTGTGACTCTGACTCAGACAGGTTTGTAATATTAGACTCTTAAGTCTTTCTCCACTTCAAAAATTCCGTAGGACTGAAAGCCTTTTACATCCAAGGATAGAGCTTCGTCAGCAGCTTGGCAAAATATGCTTTTAAGTATAGACTCGCTGATGTGTTTTCCAAAACAGATAATATGAGAACTCCCTCTACCTCATTTTCCAAATTACAAAATTGTATTAACTTTCCATCGCATGTTCTGGTGTCTGTCATTCCAGCTCAGAGTGTAGAGATCCAGAGCTTCGGATTAAAGATTTGGCAATAAACAAAGCGGAGAGTACGGCTTCACTTGATCTCATGGGAACCAGCCAGGAGGAAACCCTCAGCTGCTCATGTGGTTCTATATGAAAACATAATCATTATCACATCATCATCCTCGGCACACAGATGCCTGGACCTGTGAAGAAGAAATTTGCCTTTTACCCTGTCATACTGCACTTTTAGCTACGTGGTTGCTCCTAAGTATTTCACTTGTTAAAAAAAATCATAGCTTATTATGTTCTCATTGGGGCATTTCAGTTTGAACCATGTACAGTAAATAGTAATAAAAATATAACTATTGTATATCCATAAAGTGTTGTGAACCAGTATATTCTGTCTGCATAGCTAAAAAGTTGTAGCAACAATTTGCCTGAAGATGGCAGTGTTGGTACATCATTCCGTTCGTATAATCACTTATCCCATGAACATATGTGGCAACTATCCATATTTACTTCACAAACAAGCCCAGCAGAAACCAACACTAGTTATGGTCATTCACAAAGTGTATCTTTGCCAGATATGTGCAGATAACAATGTGATACCTTAAGCAGTGACAGCCTGATGTCTCTCTCTGTGGCTGACCTCCCCCTCCTATTAAAATGAAAGGTGTAGGAAGCTTGTCATCTGCTGGCCGCTGCAGTGCTTAGCAGTACGATGTATAATAGGGTCTCCACAGAGCTTTCAGACAGTCCCCCTGTCAGGTGTGTGGCTGGAAGGAGGTCCTGTGGGATCCCAATGGACTCGCTCTTGTCTGAGAGGGCCACCAAGCAGACAGGCTACATTGCTCCCTGCTGAACAAAATGCCAGCTGCACTGACAAGCCACCTTTTCTACCTGTCTCTCTCTCTCTCTCTCTCTCACTTTATACTTGTATAAATCAGTTCACTACAGTCACATATCTGTGTGTGCGTCTGCTGAATACATGCATGTGCTCCCACAGTGAGCAGCACAATGCTTATGCAGAGGTAATGACCACTAAACAGAGTGACGGCAGGCTGATATATCTGCACAGCTAATTAGATTAGCTTTGTCTCTCTGCAGCGGTGGTGATATTCATTATAAATTCAGAGCAGACAATAGGCTTCTGTTGCAGATAGGTGACAGCACCTCAGACCTGCTCTGAGCAGAAGAACAGTTTGGACAGTAGGAAAGCCCACCAACTCAAATTGGGTGTGGGGAGGGGGGGACATCTTGCCTGAAGACGTGTGGGTGTACATGTGTGTTCATGGGTATCACCATATGCTAATGCAGTATATGCATGTGTCGTCTTTGATGGGGCTTAACTATGTGGGGCAGCATTATCCTGCAGCTTCAAACCCTGAGGCTGTCAGCGCTGCAGAGGTTTGCTTTAGATAGATATACAAAATAGGTTTATGCATCCAATACATTCAGAAAACACACCTGAATTGTTGAAGAACGGGCATTTTTTTACACAAAATGTGTGCAAATGGAATGCCAAGCCTGTTTTACCACCGAGTCTAACAAAACAATTTCAATCATTGAGGTTTTTCCTGAATTCATTTTGTGTCTCGCCTCTAAACTTTCATGTTGGTAAGTACATTTAACAGAAAGAATAAAAGAACAGTTAAAAGAAAAAATACAAATTCCAAGTAACTACATTTCTAAGAGATTTTAAATTAGTTTTTGGTCTGATTTTGTGATAGTGGTTTGTTGGGGAGATTCCTAATCTCAGTATCTCTAGTGATCCTTCAAATAAGCAACATTATAACCCAGTAGCTAATGTAAGAGGTTGTTAAATGCTAATTTAACATTCATTTCAGGAAGTTTTTTTGTTGGGTTTTGGGAAGCTATAAATGTAATATCTGTCCCTGATACATAAACCACACATGCATGTGGTGAAAAGAGTACTATAATATTTAAATCACATTTAAATAAATAAATTAAAAAATATATATATACTAATACCATCCCCAGAATGAGAATAAACCAGAAGATACACAAAACTCAGGCAATTTATTTATTTTTTTACTTTGCTGAGGTACAATAAAGCTAATTATAACCACCTCCATACGTGATCATTTATTTGATTGTGCTGTCTTGAGAAGCGACCGTGACCTCGGCCCGTAAAGCAAGCATTTGTACCGTCTCATTTCCGGAGGGCGGAGCGTCCCCTCTCTGGGTTCTGCCTTCCTGTGGGCATAGACACACCTGCAACCTCCTTCTCTGTTGTGGCCCTATGGTTGCTCCATTGATTGATCTCTTTTCTTATCAGGACTTTTTCATGTGACTTTTGTTTTTATTCGGTTATGCTTGCAACTTGACATGTAACGACGTACATGACTTGTGATGAATAGTTACAAGGATAAAATTACCAAATTGTAGTTATACTCTAAAAGCCTACAAAGCAGCCTACACCAATCGACAGTTGTAGTCAGAGGCCTAAATGTATTCTGATTCAAAAAGTTTCTCTAGAATCCAGTTGCGATGCATTGTAAACATGGTTTAGCACATGATGCAAATTGGTCACTGTATCAGAAAAGCTTTTTTTGTTGGTTATTCCGGTGGATTGAAACGTTTACGTTACTGGTTCTAGTCCGACCTGTCCAACCCATTGACTCCACTTTTAATGGTCTGTGACTCTGGTCCACTGGCTGTTAACCTTGTGCCACTGTAGCCTATACTGTCAGTGCATCCCCGCTGGCATGACAACACTGACACATCTAAACCCATCAGATCGATTGGCTAACAGCACTCTGCTCCATGTTGTGTGACGCCAGAGAGGTCAAGTGGCGTGAAAAAATCGGGAGCGAGTGATATCACTCCTTGTCAGGGTTCGTTTTTAGCTGAACATAATGGCCATTATTAAGAAACGTACAAGATCAAAATCATGTTTTAATTATTTCCACAAATGCTTTATCTCAGTTTAATCTAATTAGTATGCTTATTGTCTGACACATAAAGCAGTAGAAGGTAAGATAAAGGAAAATGGCCCCTCTGGGAGGTGCCCATCTGCCTCTGACCAAGTCAGCATGTCTTTCTGCAGCGACAGCTCAAACAAACCCCACCTCATGTCTGTGATCTCATGCTTGACTTTCTATTCCCTCTGTTGAGTAATTAAAACAGAATCACAAAAAAGCAAAAATCAATTTTTTTAAATTGTGTACGTTGAAATGAAACAAATTTAAAATTGGAATGCAACAATATGAAATCCCAATCAGGGTTTGTTTACTGAGTAGACTTGCCAGAGCCAAAAACAAATGGAGGTATTGAGGGAGATATGCTCCAGTGGAGGCAAATCACAGATAAATCAGAGTCTGCTCATGCATTTTAAGTGCCACATTATACAGAATCCATTAGTAGCAATAGGAGTTCAGCACCACTTGAGATATTAAATCTCTTTGCCTGCAACTCAGTAGAACCAGGATGAGTCAATATCAGAGAACCTCAGCTCAGTGCAAATAGATAGGGGATGAGACCTACAGGAATGAAGCCGAAGTTAAACACAAACAACAGTGATGTGATAACGGTACAGGCTGGAGGTACTGATGTGCAGCTAGTTTTACAGCAAGACAATCAAATTCACCAGGGGCAGGAGAGGGAGCAAGGTAAATGATCTGGAAGTCTGGGGTTAATTGAATTGTTAATAACATACGCCTCGTATCTGTACATTTCTCAAGGTCCCCCGCATTTCATGCCAATACTGAACGCTGATTTACTGAGGGCCACAAAAATTCCACAACCTGACTGATTTTTCAGATCTGTCCTTGTGGCTTTGTCTGTGTTCAAAATATGGTGGAAAAATTGAATTTCTCATGGCTAAAACTATTTTCTTCATCACTCAATTGTCACAGATGGAAATGAGCTGACTTAAGAGCTATCCATCATTCATCTAACCCAACAGGCGTGGTTTTTCCCTGCTTTTTCCCCTCCACGTGTTGTCGCCTTTTGGTGCACGGATGTAGCAATTACTGGGAACGGGCGGGATCACTGTACCAAGGCGAGCAATAGCTTCTAGTCTCCTGGAATCAGGGCTGATCAGCGTGAAGCCAAGCTCGTCTGCATGGAACACATGGGCCTGAGGGGGGACCGGGAAATTGAGATCACTGCTTTATAATTTCCTGAAATAATATTGTGTTTAATATAAAACATGTTTCCTTTTGAGCATACAAACAGATGGAGAAGGAAGGGCCTTGAGTTAAAACAAGGTCTGTGTGTATACTCAAAAATATTCTTTAATCCATGTAAAAACAAACAGGATCTATAAGTTACTAATGAGCTCATACAAGACTGTAAGAACTCATAAGATGTACGTAGTGTCAGATACCTTTAGTGTCAATGATGCCTTTTGTTCATCGTTTTATGAATTTGTGTCATGGGAACAGCCCCTCCGTGTGTCACAAGCTCATGTGTGAATAACAAGCCCTCCAGACTAACGTCTTTTTAGAGATGATCAGTCAGGTGGAGGGGGAGCTCTTTGGTAAGACCCGGTTCCGCGGTGCAGAGACACCCGGTGGTGGCAGTGAGAGGACAATAGAAGGTGAAGAAACCAGGGGGGAGAATGGAGGGGTGGAGGGCACCGTCTCTTGAGGCCTCTGTGCTTCGCTGCCAGTGTGTGTAAATCAGCAGGAAGCTCACGGCTGCAATGAGGTAGAAAATAAAAAAAACATAAAAATGTCCAAGTGAAATAAGAGGCAAGAAGAAATCTTTTATGATGAGCCTAAATTCTCCTTTCTCTGCAGTAGATCCACTGGCCGGCTCGGCTTGTCTTCTCCCGACACCGTCTATCATCCCAGTGTCTGCATGAAGCCACAAATTACTCAAATTACCCCACCTGCTATTCATGTAATACATATGTAATGAGTATCCTAAATTCACATGATTATCATTCACGGTATGTTAATAGGGCTCATGTCAAATTCATTAATATGCATGTAGAAATTATTCGGACTGCCAAAGCAGAATGTCTGAAGTTCTTCAGATGTGGTTAAATTCACATTAAGTCCTGGACAGAAGTATATCTATCTGATAAAACTTGTGGCATTTGAGCAAAGCACTTTATTATTGGCTTTTGGGAACCGTCTATATAACCAAAACAGTCCAAACTCAAAGGTGGTCCTACTAGCTTTTGGATCTTTCCAACCGCTTGATTTTCTTCAGCAAATAGGGCTGGTTTAGATGCCATCACGTAGTGTGCCTGTGGATCATTTTCTTTACATTTCCTCACCCTTAAGCCATTAATATGAGCATTAGCCGTTAAGGTAAGGCAAGTTTAAGTACAGTGCTTATAAAAAGTATTAAAGTCCCCCGGAAGTTTCCATGTTTTATTGTTTTACAACTTTGAATCAGATTACATTTATTGTTGCTATTGTTTTACACTTAAATGATTATTTAATGTCAAAGTGAAAACAGGTATCTACAACGTGATCTAAATTAATAAACATTTAAAAAGCAAAATACATGTTTGTTCAACATTATACCTCACTGGTGCAGCCAGTTGGTTTTAGAAGAAACATGATTATTTATTAATTAAGTGTCACTGATGGGGGCAAATAAAAGGATGTGAATGTGCAAATGAAAAAGATGTGCTCTCAATTGGGAGAAATAAATCTTTATTTGTATTGTCATATATGCAGATTTAAGTTAATGCAGGTACTGTGTGATGGACAAAGATAACAGCCAATTGGATGTGCTGAAATTGACATGTGTCAATAAAGTTTTCTCAAGTGAGAGTTCCACTGAGCAGAACTGATGCCCCAGTGTGTTTTATTCCTCCTTAATTATATTTGGGCTAGCACTGGGTTGCTACGCCAGAATCGCTGAACAACCATCCTCTGCTAACAATCTCTGAGAGAACTGCAGCTGCATCAGTTCAAACTGCACCATGATTTACAGTACCTGAAGGGAAACATTCATGACAATCTCAGAAACACTGCACTGGGAAAAGGAACAATCCAAAGGTGAGACAAACCGACAGGGAAATTAAATATAGATACAGTGTATAATACTTTATACATGTGGTTGACAAATACTACTTGGCATTGAACCACAACCAAAGCAGTGGTTCCTTACCTTTATTATTCTTTTCACCCACATTTTAAAATGTAAGTGTTCAACTACATTTTACATTTTTTCTCTCCCTACACAATTGTCTCAATGCTTTTTCAAAGCCTGCCCCCCATGCCGAGAATTTTGAAATGCTTTTGATTTGGGTTTTTGGCCATAAAAAGGTCAGATTAAACAGTTTGGAGGCTTCTTCACTCAGCATGAGTTTTCTGTGTAATTGTAGCATGTACACTCCTTTGTTTGTTAAAAAAATAATAATAATAATAATACTGAATATTGGTGTTGTCATTAGTAAGCCTGATGTTGTTACACTGCCCACCTCATCAGCATGGTCACTCTGTACTGAGAGACGCTCTTGGCGTGCCTTGGCCTTGGCCCTAAATTAGCTCATGTTAGCTTGGCAGGACCTTTGCTCAGATACATAACAAAGCTGACACTAAGTGGGAATGATGGCAGCATTCTTCTATCAAGTGACTCAGTTAACTCAGCAAGCTCCTGTAACTCAAATCACATATATTAACTTCCTCTTCAGGAGATTGTCTTACAAAAAAGCTGCTATATTAAGAGCTGACATTGAGATGGGACTTCAACCTGAATGTGGGGTACAGCCATGTACTGATCAGTTTGCAAAGGATTGGCAGGCAGTCAGACGCAGAGAGGTGTTAGAGGCACAGTGTGGAAAGGGCATTAATTACAGTTAGAGCATCTCTGACCTCCTCTGATTACAAACTATCCTCCCAGACCATCCAGGGCAATTACTCACCTCACTAACTAGTAGAGTAAATCAGTGGCAGAGCACTGATCTGATATAAGAGCCACAGCCAGAGAGTAAACAGGGCCAGAGTACGGAGGCTGGCGCCTTGTAAATAATCCGCGAGGAGAGCAGGAGCGAGGGTGTGAGAGATGTTTATAGCAGGTGGACAAACACCTGTCACTTTGATAAGTCTGATTTATAAGTCTTGAATGACATGTCAGCAAATAGCTCTACCCAACCCGTGACAGCCTGGACCGCCAACCCCACACTCTGGGACATGAAACCTGTTGTAGCAGTGATGCATACAGTAAGTGAGAGAAGAGACAACAACAGTTTCATCAAATTAAAGTATTGACTATGACATGATGGTGTTCAAGGTATTGTCCTCTTGGTGGATGGTGATGTTTTCAAGGCCAGAAACTGGACTTGGAGCCACTTGTGTCTCCTATCCAGCTCCTGAGACATCACTGTCTGCAGCTTGCAGAGGGTAATTAACAAGAAGGAAGAGCAGACACTGCTAACATGTGAGAGAGGTGGGTATGGTGGTTGTAATAAATGACCTGTCTAGGCCCATATTTACTGGCCTGCCACTAACCCTGGTTTTCAGCTCGTAACATTACACGTTATATATTGAAAAATCACTGAAAGGCGTGAAAATCTCAGCCTCAAATTCAAGAAATATGAATTTTTAGAGCAGCCTGTCATAATGTTCCTTAGCTTTCACTTTAAATACACCACGTCTTCTTCTCACAATGTCATAAGCCAGCTGAGGAAACCTTAATTTGTCAGCTGCCATGAGTTACGCTAACAGCAACTGACCTCAATTAAGAGTGACTTGCATTTAAAAAGTGTCTATTTCAGATTTTAAGATTTAGACCTGGTGGGGGTGGTGGGGGGATGGGGCTTTAATGGAATGCTGACAGAGGGTAAGTTGGAGAGGTAATACATTTCCTGCAAAATGCCAGTGGATAACACATAAATAAGGCAGTGTTATTCCTGACAGAAACTCTACGTGAAGCTGTGGTGTGATCTACGACTGAATGACCCGGTTAAAGAGCAGCAGAAACAGCTGACAGCTTGATCAAGATTACCTCTCTAAAGTGGTATAGATCAAGTCTTTAGCCTTCTCACCAACCCCAGGGGTGATGGTATGAAATGGTGATAATACTCAACAAGGATGAGCAGCGATCAGTGTGAGCATGCGGATATTAGTGTAGTGTACCAATAATGTCAGATTTTTTTTAACCCAGACGGAATGCATTAACGGATGTATAGGAATATTGCTTATTTTAAATATTAACTATAGTTGGCTGTGTAAGAATGAAAATATATGATCTCTAAATCATCTCTAAAAATGACTATGAATGTATTCTGTCCTGCAGGGCAATTTTGTTTTATATTTCCATCATCTTTCTCAGCAAATCTAATTTTATTTATTATTACTCAGCAGCTCAATCTATATATATTTGACCGGTAAAAGTGTATCTTTATGGTTGCTTGTATTAATTAGAGATATTCTGGTATCATTAGTGTAATTTAGTGCCCACTAGATTAATGGCATGGTGGCATTTATCTATGAAACATTATATCTTGATGTTAAATTGCAATAAAAGAACCTGTATATTTTGCAGATATGGCTGTCCAAATCTAACGGAGGGGGATGGGGGTGTAGTTGACATCCATTAAGGAAATCCTTTATTGGCACATAAAAATGATCGGCAATATTTAGCCTTACTTGCCTTTGGCAACCTAACCCATAGCCTATCATTAAAAGGAGGTCTCTTAGGGGGAAATACCAAGCTACGTCAGCAGTAAAGAAATATTTGTGTTAATGTATTAAATCAGCAACTCAACTTCAGCACCGAAACATGTTTAAAGTGTTACATATTCTGCCTAAATGATGGAATAACTCACACTTAGCCGTTGTCAGTTATTTTGGGGGTTTTCTGCACTCTCTGAATATCACATTTTTTCACGACATCCCGGTCCTCCCCTAAAATGAAGCATTTCCTCTCTATATTCAATGTAGTATATTCAATAACTAATTATGGTAATTCATTACATCTCCAATTAGCAGAGAGGCTTTATCGCTGCACTGTACCGTAAAGAGCAGGATTTATGTTGGCTTTGAATGTCACCCAGCGGACAGAGGACTAGCTCATCACTCAACAGGAACAAAACAGAACGACAGGAGCAAGAAAAAAATAGTGGGAAGAAGGAGAGAAAGATACAGTGAGTTATTGGTTAATGAACACATTTTCCTTCCCATTTTCTCGCAACCTTGAGAAAACCTTGACAAGGCCCCTTTTGTCCAAAGCAAACCAAAAAGGGAAACGATTACGCTGATAGATAAAATTGTTGTAAAACTTTGGCATTTCAGTGAAGAGGCTGTAAAAAGATATGTACAGTATGGATGTAACCTCGGAGGGATTTGCCTAGCTAACGCCACCTCGCCTGCTGTCAAACAGCCCCTCAGAGGGTGATAAGCATCCCTGCTATTTGTGTGCGTGGCTGTCTTATTAGTGTACACGCAGCACAGCCAACCATCTGCTCGCTGTGATCCTCTGCCAAGGAAGGTCTCTCAGGTGTCATAAAAAAAAAAGTGTCCCTTTGAAGCTTGGAACAAAAGTGCTGACCAGATGAATAAACTAATTTTTAAAAAGAAAATAATTATTTTTTCTTTTATCTAGGTAGTTTTGTATGTATGTTTGGCACGCACGCAGGATTTTATATTGACAGTAGCCTGATGTAAACTGCAGAGAATTACAGAGGAAAAGTAATGGGATTCCATTGGGTGAAATATTATTGATAAATGCACTTATTCCTTATGTCTACGCATGTTAATGGTTTATTTCCCCCAGAAAATACTTCGGCAAATCTCCATTGTGTTGTTTTTAAAATGAATTTCTGCTGTTTACATTATTTCTGTCTCTTGTCAATTGTTAATGTTAATTCAGTCTGCAAACATCATTTCAAAACTTGTGTCCTGAGGCAACAAAAGAAAAAAAACTTGTGTCTGGCATCTCTGCCTTGAGCATCTCTATTACAGAGGTAGTAATCTATGACCTTTGAAGTGACTCTATTGCCACCTTGTGGCTTTAGTAGCCGGTTAAATAATAGAACAAAATGCTCTGAAACAGCAGATCTTTTTATTTTATTTTATTAATTTCACCGTTTGCAAAATCACATTTGCCAAAAGCAGTTCAGAAATAGTGGAAAAGCTGTATTGTGGATAGGAAACAAATATAAACAAGCAGTGCAACATGCAGATATAGTAGAAAATACTTTTAAATATGTATTTCAGTCATATGAAAATCTTTTCATCCAGTCTTCAGTCTCCTACAGTGGATATGGGATGGAATGATCCTGTAAATTACACAATGTATCAGTTAAAATAAATTGTATTGACTACAGATACACATGTTGATCCTCAAACAAGTGTAAGAGCCTCCCAAACACGAGACTGCAATGATCTTTCAATGTTCAAATCAGAAATCAAAACTCACTTCAGAACTGCTTTTAATATCTGACGAATGCTGTGTTTTTAGTGTGTAGCTCTTAATGATGATTTTAAATGTCTGTAAAGCGTCTTTGAGAACTTTGAAAAGCGCTCTATAAATAAAATGTATTATTATTATTATTTTTATTATTATTGTTCATTGCAGTCATAGGGCCTGAGCAACTTACATAAGGTGTGTCTATATCGCGTAAAGCTCCAACAGGAAGTCTTTGGGGACGATTCCTACAGTTCCATTCTTCTCTCCAACCCACCAGCCAAAGCTCTGGTACTCCTGAAACAGGACAGAGTGGATACATTGAGAAGATTATAAGAGTGAGTCCACATCTCCTAATCCTTTTTAATCATGTCTGTCCACAACTGAAGAAATTCTTAGTCGACTAACACGATCTAATATAGTCATTTTTAATTGATTTATTTGACAGATCTTTAAACAGAGTTTCTCCAGAAATAATCACAAAAAAGCCCCACTTTAAATGTTGTGTTTGCCAGAGATGTGCCCATGTGTTTCTTGCTAAAAAAAAAAAAAAAAAAAAACTTTTCTTCAAACTTCACTCAGCATATAGGGGCAGCCGTATTTTTAATTAATGTAGGAGTCACTGAGCAGCAAACAAATTTAAAGGTTTAAATAAATTAAATATCACAATCAATCATCACACCACAGAGCTTAGGTTTATCTTAAAATTATAAAATGGTGTCTGATTGGAAATGTACATAGAGCAGCCATGTTTCTTTGGAGTCATTGAGACTGACTGACTGAGTACGTCTAACAGATGAAGGATGTACAGCAATGGTGGCGTAAGTGTCGGACGCCAAACGTGACCCACAACGTCCCTGGTGTGTGTCCGGTCAGGGACCTCTGTTACATGTCATTTCCCATCTCTCCCTGCTCTCGTTCCCTGTCATCTCACCACTATTGGACGTCATTGGCTGCAAGTAATTTACTTAACAGCATAACCAGTTAACAATTCACAAACAATTCACAAAATGTCCTGTGTTTTTTTTTTTTCCCCACTCCCACCTCATAAGCAACACTTAAATCCCATCAACAACTTCACATCTCCTGTTCCCTGTCCTGTCTCTCTACCTTCTCTAGTCTTCTTGAGACTGCACACACATCCTTCCGCTCCGCACAAAAACCTCAGTGTACACAGAGCACATTACACATAAATCTGTCAAAGCATGACAAGTAATAGCTCCAAATGGCTGTCAGCGTGCTGAGATGTAAGGGGGACACTGGGAGCAGAGATCTGACACAAGAGGAGAATTCCCCTCTCGCACTCTTTTCTCTCTCTCTCTCTCTCTCTCCCTCTCTCCCTTTGGCCAAGAGCCTGACCTCACATCAAAGTCTTCCCATGAATCAACACTGGGGCTCATGTACTAACAAGGTTAAAGGAAGAGGAACCTGCACAGTGTTTCAAATCTATGCCAAAACTCTGGGACGAGGAGGGACCACATCTGTGTCCAGTTATTCCCAGGAGAGAGTAATGGATTTAAGTGATCTTATGGTAGTATTAGACACAGGAAGATCACAAAAGCAATAGTTATGGCTAGCACTGACCGATTTCTGAAGATGGCCCATTAATCACGTTAGATAAAAAAGGTGCTTGACTTACTGTCCATGTTAAATATTTATACACAGGACATGAATACAGTAAAAAAAAAATAGTAGATCTAAATTATTAACAGCAAATCAAACATCACAAGAATCAACAAGAAAAAAGAATGAATGTGTCTCATGATTAAAATGACATTTCACAAGCCCCAGAGGGGTAATATGGCGGATTGACATGAGGTGTGTGTAAGAGACAGAGGGTGTGTGTGCACATTATGACTTCCTGCAGCCAGCCTTTGAAAAAAAACGCAACACCTCATTGTGTAGTTCTGCCTGACAAAAAGGTTGTGCTTGAGTGAGTGCGGCACACACCATGAGAACATATATGCAGAGCTGTGGAAGACTAATGATACCACACACTGTGACATCGCACACATTAACACAAAACTGGACCGTCCCATAATGTCATTTCTTATGCCAAATAAAACACTCCACAGCTGATGAATCAGTTTCAAAGCACAAACTGTACAACAGGTGACGAGGTGAAAAAGATGTGCAGACACGATAACAACGGCGGCAACATGTTTGGACAGTGTTTACTTTTTATCAACCCATCTAGTCACTTCAGTTAAGTGAGATGTTACATCTCTAGATTTGTTTTATGTGCTGTGACTTGGGAAGGACGTGTGGGGGCGGGGGGTGCAGCATATTCGGACAACACACTCTCCCTCACTCCCAGTCAGGCCCTATAATCAACACCCAGGTCCTGACTGGGGGGTCTTGCAGCTGAAACACTAAAGCTATTTCTGATCTGTGGAATGGGGGAGGGACACAGGGTAGATGGGGAAAGGAGAATGGGGGAGCGGCTGCGGGGGGAAGGAGTCGACTGTCCCTTTAGCTGCAGCTGGCTGCTGCAGTCCAGACAGGTTTTATGGTCATTGCCCTCGCAGCAGGCCACAACCCCCAACACCAAGGTTTCAGCTAATGGCACTCCCAGTCTGAGTGAAAGGGCAACTTGATTCTTGGTCCTTTTCCACACACGAAGAAGGAGTCATAAACAGGCATTTGGCCGATGAGTATTGATGGTGTCTGTCTGCTTTGTGCATTTGTTTCCTGCAATTAGTGCTGAATCAATTAATCAATTCACTGGTCAACAATAGAGTAACACTTTTGATAATCCATTATATTTGCTCGAGTCATTTATCAAACAAAAATGCTGAACATCTGCACTTCTGAAATGTGTAAATTTGATGCCTTTTTTTAAAAAGATTTTGTACAGTTGGTCAAACAAATCTAAAGATGTCAGCCCGTGCTCTGGCAAATGTTGGTGGGTATTTCCCACTATTTTCTGATATTGTATAGACTTAACATTTAATTGAAAAAAAGAGAGTCTCAGGATCAATAATGAAATATCTTGTTCTTACAGCCTACGCCCTATGCTCCTGAAATTGAATTATAAGTCAATGTTATACTTCAGGTTTTTACATAAAATGTTAATTGGAGCTCAGTCATGATTTGAAAGTCTTCATGGCTTTTATATACCACTAGATGGCAGACTTGAATTTGGCATAGGACCTGCCGTGCTGACAACAGTAGTCTCAGTTGACTTCATGCTTCATAGAAAACAAACCAGACAAGAAATATAGCCAGTTTAGATGGTGCACATTTTACACTTTTTTTCCCCCCACAAACCACAGGGTCTACATGCATCTGTAGAATATATAATTCCTTGACTTTACAAAAACAACCTTGTTAAATGTATCACTTCAAAATCCAATTCAGGTTTCATATAAACCAGTTAAGCACAAAGGACTCCTGTTTAGTTACATAATAAAGGTAAAGAATGGTCGCTCAGTTCTCAATAGCTGGCACCCGCAGCTAGCCGACAAGCCTCGGAAATTGTGCGTCCACCACACGTCCTCACCTGCTCTGAAACAGAGTGGCGGACTGAGCCTGGGTTTCCTGAGAACACACATTCCTATTTGGCGAGGTGAGGGAGACGTCTGAGAGGTGTGTGGGCTGAGGACTGCTCACCGCCTGGCATGGCAGCAGCGGCAGCGTGCTGAAACAGTGCAGATGGAAGTGATGGAATGGCGCTCTGTGCCAGCTCAGCTCAGCCTCCGCCAGCAGCACTAAAACAGTTTCCGTTGTGACACAACTAATCCCCATCACTGTGCCAGAGAGAACCTAGCGCAGTCTGCTCCTTACCATCAGACCTCCAGGCGGTGGGCCAGGTGCTGCCAGTAAAGGATATGAACAGTCGGTTCCTCTGAGGGCCTAGAAACAACTCACTTTAGGTGGTCTGAGGCCAGTAGAACCACTCCGACTACAAACCTCATCTCATAACTTTTGCATCACTGTGGGGCTTGAGCTCATCCTGGCTTTACTGAGCATCACGAAAACACTCATTAAGGGACAAATCAATGTTTTAGCCCTGACCATACCTTGCTCAGTATGTAGATGGCATCTCCACGCTTGAAGGACAACTCATCTTGGTGGTCCCCTGCACAGTCCCATAAGCCCTGGTAGAAGTTGGGGTAGTCTGTGCTTTTATCAACTGCATGGAAAAGAAGAGGATAGTAGATTAGGTGTTTTATTTTCTACTGAGAGTAATGACAATAAGTGCACAGGTTTGATGCAGCAGCGATTGTGTTTGTGCAGCAAAACCAACAGGAGGCAGCGGAGAGCCTAAAATAGAACTGGAGGCAGAGAGTAGCTGTGTGCCAAGTTCATTCTACATTCTAGGTTTTGAATGTTCACACTGGCAAAGCGACAAAAGGAAGTACATTTACAGCAGAAAGAATGCAGACTACAAAAACTCTGGATGGAGATGAAAAAGCTCCAAGGAGGCTTAATAGAGGAGATGTTACAGCTTTGTACTGCGTCATTTCATTGGGGTAAAACACGCATTAAATCTGGTCTGCAAGCCGATAGGCTCACTAGCTGGCGCATGATTATAGAACATGAGGAAGAATGATTAGTTTCACCGAAGCCTCCGCAGGGAGGGTGCCACAGCAGCCTACTTTATCTGTGAGGATTACTATTCTGCAATAATTGAAAAGATCTTACATAAAAGACCATAAACAATTGCTTTCTATTTGAAAACGTTATACTGTATATCCTCCGCATGCATTTGAGCATAACCAAAGAGCCCCTGAGCAAACACCATCCCTTTATTTCTAGAAATACTGCAAACTAAAAATGTAAGGTTATATTTAGCTGTAAACAATTAGTAAATAGTAGGAATTAGGAAACAGCTAGGTTCTTGGTAGTTGATGTTTCCAGCTCCCAGCCTATTTATTTGCCTAGAGTAGGACCATTTCCTGTTCCTAGGCAACCCTCGGGTGTGTTAATGTTGTGGGAAAGTTTAAATAGATAAGGAGGATAGAGATAGATGGTAGACTATTCTTGCATTTGCACAACTTTAATACGTCACTTGTCGCAAGAGGAAGTTGGCAAACTAGGCCAACGGTTATTTCCAGCATTGTGTTAACTTTCATGTTCACAGAAACTTCCTCTCTAAATGTCACTTCTTCCTAACTGCAGCTCAGAAGGTTGAATTTGCTCAGAACCTAAAAGAAACTATAAATGACAGAATGTTAATTTGTTGATAACAGTTCCATCGTACCGTGTGTATATGTAGTGAAAGTTACTACGCTCTAATCCACAAACTAAACATACCACTCGTATCTGTGCAGAACAAACACAAATGTCTGTGCCGTTTACCTGAAGCAGGAGTAGCAGGTTTGCTGGCTGGCTCCAACTTTGGAGGAGGCTTTGCTGGAGTGGGCATGTCATCCTCTGGAGAAACAAGAGAAGATACTGATGGATGAGTGTGTGCTATAATTTAAGGGTTATGATTATCCGTCTAAGTAGTAGGAAGAGAAATATGCAATGGCATAAAATAAACCCTTTGAATAATGAAAAAAGAAACAATATGAAAGAGATGCATGCAATTTGTTGGTGTTCTGTAGGACACCAGAGATCGTCACAGTGATACAACGCATGGTCAGACCTGGGAGCTCTTCATAGATGTCGTCATCGATCGGCTCCTGCTCGGGTAAATCGTCTATGGCTCCAACATCGTCATACACTTCCTGATCCTCCTCGTCATCTTCAGGGATGATGCCTGTCATATCTACAAACAGAAAATATTACATTAGACTTGTGCACACAAAAACTCTTAATTTATATACACACACACACACACACACTCCCAGAGAGAATTTTAAAGGTAATAATTAGAGCATTTTGTTCATTTTTTTTTTTTATTTCATGAAGAAAAAAATGTTGCCGTTTCTAAAATGACAGAGCATAAAAATGTGTGTTCTTTATGATTGAAACAGTTCAAACCTTTCAAAACAAAGTCTATCCGTTTCACCCATTCCTCCGCCTCTTTCGGCGATGACGCACAGAACTATGATGAAAGAGAAGAGAAATGAAAACTGCAGTCAGAGCATTATGCAGTTATACGTATATTAATTAACATAAACAAATAATACTGCATTTATGCATAGTAAAATGTTCCGCATGGAAGAGCCTGAATGTTAGAAACTCTCATTTAGACTTTTTAAATATGCGTGTCAGGTTGAGCCGTTGCAAAGGCAGCAGTGTCAAATGAATGAATAGGTTTTTAAAAATAACGATTTAATGAAGTTCATGTACACACATGCCTTGCCAAGTTTTAAACATGGCACATCTCAAGTGCACATTTGTTTTTCAATTAGGACACACAGAACAGCAGTGACTCAAATCATCACCAAGAGACGAACACACCTGATAGACTCGCTTGTCTGGAGCCGTAATTTCAAAGCAACAGTCTTTCTTCGAGTCTTTCCGTAAGGTGGTGTTCATTTTGACGGTGTACCCATCAATACTGAACTCCCCCTTCTGTTGCTTGTCTGGTTACAGGAAATTAAAACATCATCATTATTGGTTCAGATACAACAACTGCAATGTCACTGTCAAAAGCAGAATGCCTAATATCCATACACTTCAAATTTTCTCAAACAGTAAACTGTGACTCATAATAAAAAAATAAAAAAATGGAAGTACCTTTTTCACTGCCATAGTAGTAGAAGATATGATGACTTAGAGCGCACCATCTCTTCTGCCACTCTGTGCCAAAAAAGCTGTGATCTGCAGAGTTAGAAACAACAATAATCTCAACATAAAAGAGATGGATTATTTTCTGGTTTATTTAGGGGGCAAAAAGCTGTACAATGCAAACAATGTGAAAATCCCCAAGGGATTCTGGTTGTTAGATCATGTGATATCCTAGTTGTAGGTGGAGCTGTCATTTTTGTATTTACACAGTTAAAAGGCCTGCTTGTTGTTCACATCCCTGAAGAGGACCTCGAAAGTGAAAAAAATATATACATTTTCAAAAAGCACCCACCCTTTCTGCG